>NC_056525.1:107753599-107814561 GCF_019175285.1 Sceloporus undulatus
TACAGTGGTACCTCGGGATACGAAAAAATCCCATAGGGATTTATTGTTTCGGCTTACGAAGGTTTTTTCGGGTTACGAAAAAACCCCGGCGCTGTTTTAAATGGAAAGGCCACCACCGGAGGGCAGCAGAGAGCTATTTTTTCCATTAGCGCCTATGGCAATTCGGCTTACGAAGGTTTTTCGGGTTACGAAATTAGCCGCGGAACGAATTAATTTCGTAACCCGAGGTACCACTGTACTAAAAATACCCAAGAAGATTGTAGAAATGTTAAATGAATTATTTTCATCTGTTAAAAATACACAATATATTGTTTCTGTTAACTGCCCTCGAGTTGACCTCAATTCAGTGCTACTCTGTGGATGAGACATCTCCAAGACTCTCTGTCCTCCACTGCTCTGCTCAGATCTGCAGGCTTAGGCCTGTGGCCTCTTTGAGTCCAACCATCTGACATATTTTCTTCCTCTCTTTCTACTTCCCTCTACCTTTCCTAGCACCATTGTTTTTCTAGTGATTCCTGCCTTCTCATTATGTGGCCAAAGTTCAACAGACTCAATTTAGTAATCCTGACTTGCAGGGAGAGAACAGGCTTCATCTGTTGTAGAACCCATTTGTTCTACATACCCTGTTTCCCCGAAAATAAGACACACCCATAAAATAAGCAGCAGCAGGATTTCTAAACATTTGTGTGATATAAGCCATACCTCAAAAATAAGACATAGTGATAGGCCCAGCGCAGAATGGAAGGGGGCAGGAAGGGAGCGGAATGGGGATATCGCCCATCTTACCGCACGGGGGAATGCTGCGAGAACGCTGCCAAAGTCCCTGTTCCGTTCCCCATCTGTCTCACAGAGGACGATTTTAAAGAACTGTTCTGAACAGTTCTTGAAAATTGGCCTCTGTGGGATAGATGGGGAACTGAACAGGACTTTGGCAGCATTCTCACGACATTGGCGGCGTTCAACTGTGTGTTAAGTTGGGTGATATCCCTGTTCTGCTCCCTTCCCGCCCACTTCCATTCTGCACCAGGCTCATTCCCAGGGCCCATGCAATAAGGGGGTTTGGAGAGTTATGACAATGTTATGGAAGCACACAACTATATTTGAATAAATGTAGATTGTTGTACCATACTTAATAAAAATAAGACATCCTCTGAAAATAAGCCATAGTGTGTCTTCTTGTTGAAAAATAAATATAAGACAGTATCTTATTTTCGGGGATACACAATATTTATAGCTAAACTGATCTTTCCATGAGAGAAGTATAAAGAGCTGAAGGAAATAGTCGTGACAAGTGAAGAACTTTTAGAATTTTCGGACACATGACAAACACCAGTTCCAGATGGTATCCTGCCAAAAGGTATTTAAAAGTGAAATCTTCACTTCACATACACATAATTTCAGGGCTGGAAACATCTGTGATTTCAAGGCTGTGGTGGTGAACTTGATGTGCAACTGGAAGGGGCACAACTGGAACGCCATCCAAAATTGGGCAGAGATACTCTTTACTACATCAACAGATAATATATTTTAGAGACAGAAAAAGTCTTTTCAATAAATAAAAAAACAAACAAAACACAAACACACAAAATATTTTCTTGCAGGAGAAAGTGTATTTTGTGTGATTGTTTTCGCCATAAAACAATCCTTTTTCTGACCTAAAACACATTTTCTGCACAAACAAAGCATCCCACCCCGAGGAAACATGGTTAAGGGACAGTTTTTTAAATTGTTATTATTGTTATTTTTTGCCCAGGAATCATTGCAAATTGTACACCGAACACTTTATATCCTGTGAGGGATGTGTGTGTACTGAAAACACCTTTTCTATTCCAAAGCATGTTCTCTCTGCAGGGAAAAAAAAACCAATAAAATTTTAGAACAAATTCTTCAAGTATGAATAGTGCTTGAACATTACTCAAAAAGATTTCTTGTGGAATGGAAAAGAAAAAAAAATGCTGAAATTATTTGTTTTTGTATGTGGGAAGGAAATAAGTGCAAATGTGCATCTCCACCCCCAAATCATTCTGATTGTGGACAGAAAATAGTAATAATAATTGAGAGTATGCCCTTCTGCACATGTAGGTTCAGGTACTGGTGAAGAGGTGGTCTTGGAATGGCATGACATTCCATGAACCATGAAATCTTGAGCTGATTGTGATAAGGGAGGCTTACAATGAATATTAACCCCACCCCAGCACATATTAGTTAGGGGAAGAGTACCACAATCCCTCCAAAATGACCTGCACTGGCTCAGGCAGAGAGGCACTGGGGTGAACTGTAAACCCAGAGAATCTTCATCCTGTCTTTTCATCCTGTCTCTAGGTACAAATCTGCAAACCTTGGAGGCTGGTGGACCAAGTATATCAATGGGGCATATACTCACAATAGATCACTGCAACACCATCCCCTTGTCTATTAGATTGTGCCTGCTATGACATTTACATTTGATTTTTCCCCCCTTACAGATGTTGTACATGCTAATGCTTTACTAATAACAGTGATGATCTTCCTAAAATAACTTGTGACCTCAAGTTTGATAGAAAAGTGACTTCCAACCTTATTAGAACTATAGTGTCATGTCATGCCAACTCCTGTGCTTTGGGACTATCTCTGTAACAGATGTAAACCTAGAGAACATATGGAACAACAGCTGCACACTAATGTCCTATGGGTTTCAACAGTATCTTGACCCTTGTAAATTTTGGAAAGAGAAGAATTAGGTAGTTAGAGTTTATGGGTATACTGCTGTGCAGTCACTCCTGTAATGTATAATTGAAGAAACATGTTGAAGGTGCTGGAAGCAAAGACTAGCTGGGGGAAGATCCTTATGCATCTGTTGCCTCTATTCTGAGGGGACTAAATGTTATCACTTAACAGGCAAGTCAGTATCTTGGCAAGCAGATATTAGCAGATGTCGGTGCCTTGGCTTAGGGTCTTTGAGACCTGTAATACTCTACCAGCACTTTACCTTGCCTGAGGAATGATGTTCATAAGACTTTTACAGTTTCTTCATTTCATATAAGAAAAGATGAAAACAGGTTCCAAACGACACACCAATTCAGGAGGCCAAAGAGAGCTTATAACCATTGTTTGTTTGTGTTTAAAGCACTTACATTTCTTCGATGGAGACTTTTAAGTGTCTCATTATAAATCAGTCATCCCCCCCCTTCCCCATGAAGGCAGGTCATTGCAATCTATTGCTATTATTAGTGTCTTCTGAAATGGAGAATTGACTAGTCGCAGGAAAGTCTGGCTCCTATTTTTACATAAATGCAAGATTTTTTGCAGTTTCTGGCGCTTATTTTTTATTTTTATTTTGAAGCAAGCAGGCCCACCGTTCATGCTCTTGCCTTTTCAAACTTTAGAAGCTGATTAAAAAAACCCATAGAATCTGAACACTTCCCCCTGAGGAAGGATGAATTGTAAGGGGTTGCAATGGATTTTCATACTTACTCCCACATCAAGAGAGGAGATGAGAGAACATACTGTGTGGGTTTATCGTAGGTGAGAAATGTTTGGTTTTTATTGATTGATTATGCAACTTTCAAAAAAGTTCCAAAAATGCCATGTCTACTTAATGCATAAATAATGTTGCATATTGCATACTAATCTGTTGTGTGCCTAAGTGTTACATGCTAAAGCGGCAGGGATGCCTACCCTTTCTGGTTAGTTCTTTACAAATGTTTCAAATGTAAGTAGGTTCTTGCATTAGATAGGAGTTATTTTTTGTGTTCATGTGAGAAGTGTAGACAGTGCACTAGTAGTTCAGCAGCATCTATGGCAAGGTTTTTCAAACAGGATTTCCATCGTTTTAGCTGACAAACATGAGCAGTAGACACATATTGACTTAAATCTGATGATCAGAACTGACAGGAGTAGAACCACTGAAACAATGAGAAATTAGCAACTTAGGTAAGTTCAGTTGAAACAACGGGAAAAACGTAATACGTTCCATTCATCTAACAGGTCAACTCTAGTTGAGACTAACAATTGCATTTAAGCCTTTAAATTTTATCTGTCACCTTGACAATAAAGATCAGCCATCTTAACAAAATTTGACTCTTAGATCTATCTACATGTATGCATTAAAAGGTAGACACATAATTTAATCCTCTCCAAGATTTGTTGGCTTTTGATTGTAAACTCCACAAAGGCAATTACAAGGGCCCGTTCCTTTCATGGAAAGCCCTGGGTTCTAGAAGAGTCATTCAGCTCAAAGAAGGGGAGAGGCTGTAGCTTGAATCACAAATCAGCAAATATGACCTATGTACTTCCCTTTTGTAGAGAGACTAGAAACTCAAATATTACTGTGAAGTCGAAGGCTTTCATGGCCAGCATCCATAGTTTTTTGTGGGCTTTTCGGGCTACTACAGTATGTGGCCATGTTCTAGAAGAGTTTCTTCCTGATGTTTCGTCAGCATCTGTGGCTGGCATCTTCAGAGAATGCTTGCCTGGAAAGGACTTGGGTATATATATTGTGTGACCTGGAAAGGTAGGAGTGATTTGCAACAAAACAATACACATGGCCACATAGCCCAAAAAACCCCACAAAAAACTATCAAATATTACTCTGTCTTCTAGAGCACCCCCACTTAGTAATAAGTCTCTAAGCAACATTTTAACATTTCTAGGATGAGTAGCACATACTTATTTCATATTCTTCTGTATGCTTAAAATCATCTTGAAAATTTGTGTCTCAAAATCTGCTGAAACCACTTTTCACATTTTAATTACACAACATTATGGCCTTGTCACTTGCCAAACTGAATATTTCAAATTAAATTTTAGAGCTCTGGTTACATGCAAAAATAAATAAATCTGTAACTGTTATTACTCCTCCTCCTATATTTTTCTTCAAAAAATTTAAACTAATTTCCTTCACTTAAATCTACATCCTGTAGGTTTGTACTCAAGCAGTCTCAATCAAATTTTACAAAGTATTTTTTCTTTGTAAGTATCTACCTCTGTCTAAATGTAAAATGATCAATACTGTCATTCTGAACTTCATTGAGATAGGCTTTTAAAAGTAGCATAGTATGTTTAATATCAATTATTCATTAATATGGGTTGTACCTTGAGTCTTCCCAAGATCATGGTGGGATCATACTCAACCCTCAATTGTCCAGATTATTGGGCATCATAACCACTACTTTGAATTAGGCTCAGAAACAATCCTAAAATCAAATTTGCTGATTATATGGACTATATCGCTCCTTCTATTTCTAGAAAGAAATAGTAAATGGGGGTAATAAAAATAAATAGTAATACTTTGTGAACTTAACATTTGCGCTCTATTGAAAAACCTGTTACATTCCTTCAAAGTATATACTAAATACTACAATGGCAATGTCTTCTGTTTAAAATATATAATAATATTGTATGCTTTTGAATTCTAAAAAAAGACCCTTCTTGAGACAAAGGTGTCATGAATTAATGATTTAAAGACTGAGTATATTAAGGGCACATGATATATATTGAGTACAACAGACATGATCTGGATACCTGGTGTTAATTCAAGGACTTTTCATGTAGTGGAACACAGGTTTGCAACTATGTCCCTTCAATTACCTTCTCTAGGCCCACTTTGATTTCATAAAACCATTAGTTAAGATAATCACGGAATAAGGCAAGTTTAAAAACATTACTGCTATATACCTATTTTATAATATATTTTGCCTACATTTCTGTATTATTCCACAGGGAAGAAGAGTGCATCTGTACTGGAATGACTAATTATCATTACATGCATTTATCATTAAATAAACATCACACAAGACAGCAAGATTGTTTACTTAAGCTGCATAATACCAGGGAATGGGAGATAGCTCTAGAACACAGGATTGTGTTGCTGGAATGGCACTATTTATTAAGCTATGATAACGCTAATGTTCCTCTTTGATGTATAGCATGTGCAACTTCAGCTGAACTTGTAGAGAGCCTTAAGGATGTTTCATTGAACATTTAGTATGGCAGCAAGCCAGAATACATTTAGCCTAAGCCCAGATGACAGGTTGGTAATGAGGTAGTGATTGATGACCACTGCTTCCTTATGAAAACCTGCTTGATATGCTGGGGGGGAAATGCATTGCCAGCTCTTTTCATTTCACTCCCTCTTATATTAGTTATTCTTACTGTAGAAGAGGATGCACAGGATTATAGTTAAGCATTCATGCCTAGATTACATCTGAGTAGCAAGGTGTGTGCGCGTGTGCGTGTGAGTGATTAACAACACTATCCTATGGCTATATTTATGTCTGATTCACATCTTAATTTTCAGGATACCATCATCATCATTGTTGTCAGCAATGTAATAAATAACTACAATTATGAGCCCAATAAAAAGTTAATAATCCTCGTTCTGCTTTCTATAATTGTATGGAATCTCTTAGCCTTCTCCTGTCTCTTTAGAAAAAATTACATTTTAGACTCATCTGAAATAACAAATTTAATCTCAAGATTTTAAAATTGTATACAAGAGTGACTAGTAAAAATGTCCCTTTGTTCTTTTAGCTCTTTCTAGATGCCTATTTTGTTTTAAGGAAGCTTACTTTCTTTTATTAATCTTCTACAACCTTAATGTCCTTCTCTTTGGAATATATGATTCATTCTAAATGATAGCTGAAACTTTAGTATTCTCATGAGCTGCCAAGCTACCCATTCTGCCATTGCCCTGAAGATAGTTTATTTGATTATGCCTGACCAGCCCATCCAAGGTGGTGGATGCACATGCACTTGAGAAATTAAGCCTTTGGAAAGACACTATTTTGTCATGTTTCTCATTAAGAAAAGTTATTTCTCTAGCTCAGCCTATAACAAACAATTATATGGCTGCAGGAATTTTAATTCATGAAATCATCTGTGACTGAAGAACCAAACTCTATTGGGGAAAATCCCTCGCTGGACTCTGTTTCTGGATAGTAGCATGATATGAACTGTGGTGAGGACCCACCATGGATGACTGCACTGAACACAAAATGCTATTGTACAGTATAAGATGGACACGAGGGAGTTATTTTATACTTTAAAAACACAACACTTTTGCTAGGGCATTTCATCAGAAAATGACAAGCTTTCCTTCAAAAACATTGTCTGTGAGAATTAGGAAAGAGGAAGCTTGTTATAGTCACTCTGTTTCTTTATCCTCCATGTTGCTGGAAGCTGGAGTAGGTGGTGATTTATGTTGATCCTGTGCAGAAGGTCTTTGTACCTCTGTAGATGAAGTAAGGGTGCCAAGGAAAAAGAATGATATGAGGAGCCCAACAGAGGAGGCTGAAATAAAAAGTTAGAAACCGAGATGAGACAAAGGGGCAAAACTGACTCCCCTGAAGGGGTGGTTTGAAGCCGCCCCTGAGAAAACCAAATTAAGGCTGCGGCAACCACACACTGTGGCCCCAATCCGCCTTTTTGCCAGTCCAAAAAGAAGCAGCAAAATGCCACTCTTTTTTGAGCCAAGCAAAGGCCAGCTTTTCTCACCCTGTGGTGGCTTTACAGTGCTCCTGTGGCATGTGACATGTATGCGCCACACCACTGGAAGTTGACTGCCATGTGGGCAGCCAAGCAGCATGAAGCCAGCTTCCGGGCATCTTGGGGGCATGTGACATGCATACGCCACACTCCCAAGCCAGCTGGAAACCAGCTTTTCATGCCGATCTGTATTCAGAGAAAGATAGCTAGAGTAAGAAGAATTAGAGCTGATGTTCATCTGCCAATTCAGGTACAGCATGTCTTTATTGTCACACTTGTTCATATGGTTTGTATTTGGCGAGGATAGCTAAGGTAGTATAATTTTTCTACTCTAGCTTTTACACAGGATTGGGGAAATAATGTTATTGAAGGAACGGAAGAAATCTGTATTAGAAGGCTTAAAAGTAGAATTCTTTACTTGGAGCATGCTTTAGAGAGTTCCCTTATCATACCCTTTGCAGGGACATAAGTGGTATAAGTAGCAAGAAACTGAGATGCAAGAGCATTTCATGTTTTCCATTAACACTGACATTATGTTGATCTTCATATATCAAGGTCAAGGTTATTTAGTGCTTAGGAGCTGAAGAAATAAAGGGAAATCAAATACAGGAATTCAACTACTATCAAATTTTATTTGCACCAAGCCAGTGACTATTGTGACAAACATACAGTAACATGGCAACAAATATGGCAACAAACATATAGTAATACTGACACCAAAACAATGTTATATAAAATATGCCTTCCTGATGTAGGACAGATAAACAGTATAACTAAAGTACTTGCCTTGTGGATCAGATGATTAAATTCAGATAAGGATAAAACTATACAATTGAAGACTCCAGCCATGATTGAAATCCATATTTTAACAGCAATTGCTTAAAAAAAAAACATTGCAGTTTTTACTGTGAGCAAAAGTTCACAGTCTTCAAGGAGAAAATTCACATAATAATCTACTGAGCACGTTCGGCGAGATGAGCAATGAGCAATAAAAGGGTACTATAGAGGGGATCAAAGATACACTTTAGAAGGCTGTTGTAAATTTTGGGGTATGATAAGTCCTGTAAAGAGAAGGAGGTCCCACAAGGAAAAGTAAATTAACTCTAAGGAAACTGAGGGCTCTTTTTCCCAATAAAGAGAAATACAGGAAATACGTGAGGTCAGCACCATAAAACTGAAATGTTAAATCTTTCAACAGATAGCAAAGAAAAAGGATTAGTATTAAATGCATAGGGGAAAAACCCAAACATATATGAAATAAATACAGGAGGGTTTTGTTGTTGTTTGAAGGAGTGAGCCTTATCGATATTTTATAAGATCCACTCCATCACAGTCTTCTGATGTCAGACTAATACATAGGATTAGTCAGTACACATTTAATTTTCTGTTTCTCTATCATATCACTCAGTACATTTTGTCCCTGTGCTGATGTCAAAATCTTGTATGTAACCCTATTGCGCTCAACAGTAATGTGAATTTGAAGGCAAATATACTACATTTTGAAACTGCATAGCTGATCAAAATGGTAAATATCTCTGTTCTACTTTTCCCCATTAAATGTTTGCAAAACAACACTGAAAGAAATTTCTCTCCCATCCCTAGACAGAGCTTGATACGTTACTCTGTAAAAGTAATTGGTTCCATGCATCATTGCATTATTTAAAAAGCACTCCATTGTTGTTATTCATTAAAATGGTGAATTTGTGGTGAAACAAGTAGCCTGGTATGGTTTCTTAGGGGTTTTTTTTTAAGGGAAAAAACTCTTTAGAATTGATGAGAATGACATAAAACTTGGACAATTCCTGTGAAAATGCCTGTTTAAATGTCCTTTAAATATGACTTTTGAAAGTAACTGGAAGCTTTTACTTGTTACATTAATAATTTTGCTCCTGTTAATCACATTGGTTTTGAAATATTGCCTCATTACATACTTTCTATGTATAAAACCAACTACTTATAGATAGCTGTATTACTTTAACACACTGTTTCCAAATTTTGTCCCTAGGAACTGGGTAGGTCTATTACTTTCATTCTTCCATATTTATATTTTGTCAGTCGGTCATAATTTATTATGGTCCATAGATCCAAAATTTAGGCAGTCAGTCAAGATATACAAGTTCTCAAAGTTCCCACAATAAAACAAAAGGTGAGGAAGTTACTAAATATAACTCTCTCTAGCTCTGTCTCAAACTCTAATTCTAACACTAACTGTCCCTATAGTGGGACAGTTTAGCAAGTTCAATTATTTATCAAGAGTTTTTCATGAAAAAGGCCTGATCTTTCATTAATGGATAGATTTTGACTTGTCAAATCTGGTTGTAAAGACTATGATGCAGTAAAATATGTTTCATAGACTACTTCCAAATTATTACATGGGCATCTTCTTTCAGCATAACATTTAAATTTTGTGAATTGTGGTAAATATAAATTGAAATGGAATTTTCATTCACCCTTAAATGTATACAGCATTGAACCCCACAGAAGTCACAAAAAGAAAGATCTAGTAATGTGGGTCTATATGGGGAATAAGGATCCCCATATATTGATAATACTGTAAAGTGACTTGTGTCCTCCTGAAGCACCTTCTGGATCCACAAGCATTGCATCCATTGTATATGAATCAGCACAATCTGAAGCTCTGTGTGTTTCTTGAATGTTAAACTACCCATCTCATTAAAACCTTCTCTGTATATTATCTTTATTACCATATTATAGCAGCATTTAATTTATGGCCCACTTTTATCCTTCCTCCCCAGCATTTTCTCTTTTCGTGAAACCTCATTCTCTCCTTATCTACTTCTGTGATTTGTTAATCTACACATTTAAATAATCGCTGGGATGTGTAAACTGCTTATTTCATCATTAATTAATGTGCCTCTCAGTTTTGTAACATCTGCATTCTGAGGCATCTTGATTTCAACACAGTGATCCAAGCTGTTTGTGTAAATAATTGAATGAATAAATAAGTAAATAGCCATAGTCCCCAACCTCTGCCTATGGATCCCCAACAGTAATCTCTTTTTATCTTGCAAAGATTGCATTTAGAAATACATTGCTTTCTTGCCTTTGAGCATTTATTCATTCCACTGTGCTAAAATTTGATTTATTTGATGATTTTGCTCCTTAGCTGTCAACCTCCACAAATGGCTTGTACAGTTTAAAGAAAACTGGTGCGGGAGCGGTTGGCATTAAAATAAATCAGCATTTGATATGTAAATTTACACATATGAAAGGTCAGTATTTAATCTGGCATTTGCCTACAAACCTGACAGTAACCAAATATTTTTTTTCCTTTATAGTAAAATTAAAAGAGGGATGGCATCCTTTTATTATTGCCAAACTCTGACTTTCCAGATCTTTTGAATATGGGCCTTTAAGAGACAGAAATACATCTATCATAGGAAGAATTGCTGAACCCCATCCTAAATCTTTGTGATAGGTGGCCTAAACATTTCTTGGCCTATTTTCTTCTAAGGGTTCTGGAAGAACAGATATGGCATGCCTATTTTTGTTAAGGAGGTTTGCTTGAGATTGCATGCAAATTCTTCTCTATAAGATCTTCAAATGCTTCAAAATAAAGAATAGCAAAAATAGTGATAAACAGGTCTTTAAGTAGAACATTCAATTTAGACACTTCTGATATTTTATGGATTATTTATCTTGTGTTGTTTGGCTTCAAGTAATTTTCTCGGCAAGATTTGTTCTGAGGTGGCTTTGTCTTTTTCTTCCTAGTGGTCATTAAGGAGTTGTACTGGTTTGTTTCCTGTTAATTTATAATATCTTTATGGCTTGTACTTACATAAGGATACTGATGAACAACCGTGTTCTTAGGGAATACAATCCAGAATTGATCATTGTCTGGGGTGTTCTGAATACAACATGTGTATAATGAGAATTTACCTACTATCCTCTTCCTACAGAATAATTGTTTGATTTTTGGCTTCTGAAATTATTTGCATTTCTAAATGGTGTTTTTTATTTGTCAAGTCAATTTAAATGGGCCTCCTGGCCAACATGTTTTTTGTTTGTTTTCTTTTCCCATTATTTTTATTCACAATGCACAGTACACAATACATCACATTGCAAAGACAATACAGTAACAGAGCAACACCACAAAAATAACCTCCACCAACTAATACTAAAACTATCTCTTTTGGAGATAAAAGCAAACAATACTTCCTATCTTCAATCTCAGGTTTATTCTTGTAGTATAATTTCCGTTTAATTACCTATGTAGAGAGATCTTGTAGCATCTTGGAGATTAACTGAAATAAAGAAGTCTACAGTCTACAGACTAACACAGCTATGTCTTTGAATTTTAATTGCCTATTATATAATCAATCTATTTCACTCTATCTTATCCAATTCAATGCCATTTATTTATTTATTTATTTAGTCCATGTAGTGAATTCAATCAACATATTGATAAACACTAATAATATATCTAATTTCTTTTTTTTAATACCACAAATCATTTTTTTCAAAATTGTATTGAGTTTAGGTAATTTGACATCTCTCCCCATTCCTTTTCAAAAAATTATGTGGTGTTATTTCTGAGGAGTTTTCTTTTTAAACCAAACTAAATTTATATTGTCTTGGGACCTTTTGCACTTTAAAAAAAAAACAGTTTGATAATGAGAGACCAAATAACTCGCTGCTTCAGAAGAAGGCAAAGACAAACCCCCCTCTGAACAAATCATATGAAAACCACATGAGAAGGGTTGCCTTAGGGTTGCCATAAGTCGAAAGTGACTTGAAGACACACAACAGCAACAAACACTCAAACTATGTTAGTAAAGTAGCAATTAAGGCTACTTAATCCCCTACTCCCCCCCCCCCCCCCCATATTTTGGAATTTGCTGTGTAATTTCAAAGCATCAAATAGATTTACTTTGCGGCATTCACACTGTCAATAATAAATGTTTCTCTTTTTATCGGCAAAGCTTTGGACCAGCCTGTAACCACTGTGCACATGTGTATCTGTGTACATTCATTTTTTCTTTTGCTTTTTTAATCTCAAGTACCACTGAAATTTATGAACATGGAATGATTTTGGTAGAAGCTTCCAGAATATTCACATCACTATCACATGGCCGTCTGCCTCACTTCGGCTCATGCATCCACCACCAGACAGGCCAACTCCTCAGCTATGTATCTTTGTCACACTGATGTTATAGTGCTTGTATCAGGCATCGAATGGTTCTTTCTTGATTCTTCCATCTTTGAAATGGCCACACTTTTTAAAGCAACCAGTAGTTTCAGAGCAATTATTATTATCTCTTGGGATGGGGAACAACATTTAGAGGCAAAACTGCTCCTCCAGAAACATTTTTCACCTGATATGAGCTGTTTGGGGCCATTTTCCCCAATTATTTTTCTTAATTTCAAGGTTTTAGTGGGGTTTCACAAGCTGCATGGGATCCTGCAAAAGCCACATGCAGCCCATGGCTCTACAATTCCTGCCTATATATTTAGTACCTCAATGAGAAAGAATTGAAAACCTTTAATGTATTCCAGTGTTTCATAGTCACATGGTCTGGTGTGTGTCAGCAGTGACATGCCTTGCTATGCTGTGTTTCTTGAAACCATATAATAACCTTTTGGTATCCCAGTGAAATCCTAACAAAGTGTATTTAGATTACTTTTTTAAAGTAACTTGAAATTATCTTCTGAAATCATACCATCAACTGTGGCCTTGAGCACTTAGAAGACATTTCAGTTTATGAGAGGTTTTTTTTCCACTGGATTACAATATTTGAAGTTAATTAAAGATATAATTTGCTCTTTAATAAACAATATGTTTTGTAACTTCATTAACGGGATGCTGCCTTCCTTAATTGTAATGGTCCAAAAGGTTGTCAGCGAAGTGTCCATTAACTGCAGAGATAATCATGTTTTTATATGCTAATAATTTTTAAATGAATAACTTGGTGTGGATCTGCAGCCCGCATGGGGGAAATAATTTACATTGCTAAAGCTTATCATGGTGTTAAACCCTTTTCTTGAGGAAATGTGCCAACTGATCTTGATGTAAAAAGCTCATTCGTTTTACATTAGCACTAATGGGAGGCATGTTGGACCCACTGTTGTGAAAGGATTAAAAGCAGTGGCCACCACTATAGACAGGCATGAATATTTTACTGGAAAATTCTTGTTAAGAGGGGCTTATTGGGAGTGTGTCACTTTGTTTTGCTATTCATTAATAAGATGCTTCTAGTTTTTACTAGCAGGAGGAATTCCATTGACATCTTGAGAACATCTTGAGCTGAGATACCAAATGCGACCCCCACTCCACCACATATTATGGAAACATTCAGAGGTCTATCCTCCTTTTAATATAGGATCTTTACAAACACATCAAAGAAAACATAGATACTTCAAGTCACCTTACCATTCAAATTCATTGATGCACTCTCATATAGTTCACAGCTTCTGTCCAGTTTTCAGAGTACCTGTACCAATAATTGTCAGGATAAGAGGGCTTTTGAAGATGCCAGTCTTTAAAAATATGGCTGAATTAGAGAACCAACATTTCCCATGCCAGCACGATGATAAATCCACTATGGGTTTTAATATCATTGTTTTAAAAAAGCTAAGCATGGTGCTGAACTCTGTCCCCAAAATATTTTAGAATTTAAATAACTTCTTTTAAAACTTCAGGCTAAATCCAGAACATATTCACCACTTCACTGATGTCAGAACTGCCACTAGCTAATGTCTGAAAACAAACACCCACAGAATCTTGAGCCATAGACTCAATGAGTTGGAAGAGACCTCAAGGGCCATCCAGTCTAACCCCTTGCCACACAGGAATACATAATAAAAGCACCCCCTACAGATGGCCATCCAGCTTCTGTTTAAAAACCCCTGAAGAAGGAGACTCCACCAACCTCTGAGGCAGCTTATTCCACTGTTGAGCAGCTCTTACCACCAGGGAGGTCTTCCTAATGTTCAAGTGGCATCTCTTTTCCTATACTTGGGTAAAGTGCTCCATTGTCAGAAAAAGAGATGGGCAACTTTTTTCTCCATGGTGTATCAGATCTAATGGAGCTAAGGGTAGATCAGGTTCCCCTCCCGAACCCTAGTATCGGCAGCACTACACTGCTTTTAGCCTGTGTGTGCTGGGCCTAGGAAAACAGCCCCAGACCACCATTTGATGTTTATTTAATACTTGCTTCATGTATTTTGAGAACTTGGTTCATATTATCTCACTAATCATTACTATAAGTTCATATATTAGTCCTGAATTTTTACCCCCATAGTACGGTGAGGGAAATGAAGTGCAAAGATACAAACTAGATTGAAGCAGAAGGAAATGAGATGGGGCCATGCCATCATTTTTGCTGTGAGACCACCTCCCAGAAGGCTCCTTCTTCACTTGTTACCACCACCACCAGTTCCTGGTGCAAGTTGGAAGTAGGTCTGTCCTCAAGACCTTGGGGGGGGGGGGGGGAATCTGGCTTGTTTTTTCTACTCTGTTTTCCCCCTTGCTTTTTCCTTTTCCTTCATGTTTTTTATGTTGTAATCCTACAGGAAGGAGCTGTGTTTTGTTAGCTCAGTGGAAGCCACTCTTGAAGGATTTCTGGCTGAAAGGTGTTACACATTTTAATAAAAACTAAAAAATAAAAAGTACTTTGTGACTACTGTGCTTTGGATGCAAGCTTTGTTCCTTTGGCCACTTCCGTTTGCAGGAAGAACCACAAGGAAGAGATCAGACAGCATGCACTAGCAGCTCATGAATCCTAAGGTGAACATTCTTTACAATTATGGCTCAACTTTATGTCTGAATGAAACCAGAAATGTTAGAAATTTGTCAAATCTGACAAATACAAGAAATATTTGACATTTATTGGTAGACATCAAAAGCCATCTGAGTCCTTCTAGCAAATGTCCAAATGACATCCATAAAGGACATTATAATGTGCTGTAATGTGAATGTAAAACGAAAACTGAAACACTTAGGAGATTAGCACACTGTTCTTAAATAGTGGGATTGAAGCGGGATTGTAACTGTAACAGCAGGATTCTGCGGCACAATCTTGTGGCTAGGCAGTAGCTGTCTGGTAGTCAATCCATGCTTCTGCCACAGCTTTTAATGAATAGCTGTCGTGAATAGCTGTCAGTCACGCAGTTGACTGATCATTGAAGTATGTGCAATAGGTCATTTCAGGGTAATTCAGAGAGAAGGAAATTTAAACAGGTTTCACTACAACCCCATTCCCAATAAAGGCAAGACCTCTTACTCATGAGGAGGCAATCATTTGTCTTTGGCAGGAGAAAGGGGATTTAAACAGGTTGCACCACACACACACACCATTCCCAATGAAGGCAAGACTTCTTACTCATAAAGTGGCAGTCATTTTTTTTTTGGCAGGACAAAGGGGATTTAAACAGGTTTCACTGCACACACTGCACACACCCCACTCCCAATGAAGGCTAGACTACTTCCTTACTTACTTAATCTCAGATAGCTGGCAAGTAAATGGAACGGTATTGCAATAAGTGCCCTGGTGGTGCAATGGTTAAATGCCGGTACCACAGCTACAAGGTTGTGAGTTCGATCCCAGGGCTCCAAGGTTGACTTAGCATTCTACCTTTTCATAGGTTGGTAAAATGAGTACCCAACTTGTTGGTGGCAATTGGTTTACAAATTACAAACTGCTTAAAGAGTGTTGGGTTCACTATTAAGCAGTATAGAAATATAAATGCTATTGCTATTTCTATGAGACACATTGCTAACCTATTATCTATTTGTAATTGGTAATGTGAAAAGAATCGTTAATGTTTTGGGTGTTTAAAAAGCCGCACATGTATTGGGGGGGAGGCTTTGTGTGATAACCTCCTTAGAATCATACAATCATAGAGTTGGAAGAGACCACAAGGGCCATCAGTCCAACTCCCTGCCATATAGGAATAAAGAATCACTTCTGACACTTTCTGCTGAATCTAGTACTGTATTAAGACTTGTCAGTACATGCACACATTTGTTACGTCTCTAAAGCATACTCATTGTTATGTTATGGCAAAGAATGACAGAAATGGATAAATCCAACATTAATAATAGAAGTAGATCTCTCTCTCTCTCTCCCTCTTACTCTCTAAAGATTGAAACCAACAGGAGTTAAATGAATTGTGACAAAAAATCCTATTCATTTCAGTCGATCTTCTCCAAGTAGGACTAATGTTTGGTGTTGGGAGGGGTGTTTTTTGAAAACAGTAGAAAATTCACCCTTTCCCTTTCCTTTTCCTTTCCTTTCCTTTTTTTTTGGGGGGGGGGAAGCTCCTTCATATATTGCATTTTCAAGTTTACGTGTTACATAGTTTCAGTATATAGTTTTCGTGCTGTGATTGGCTGCAGCTCCCTGTTGAGTATAAGCTTAATGGGAAATGTCTGCATAATGTTGGCAATTGTCCACAAAATATGCATATGTGCTTCTATGCTTTTACACATGGCAGAGAAAGAGTGGTGCACAGTGTATGTGTATACATATTAAACATAGTAGCAGCTGAAATCTCTTTAAGTATGTAATGCATTAATTAGACATGTTTTTACATTAAAAATAAGTATTGAAAATTTCATTTTCTACCACTGCATTACCAATCCACCTTTTCCATTGCATTTTAGCTGACAGCTTATACATTGCAGAAACCCGGTGTTTATGATGCAAAAATGTGATCCAGCTGTGATGACAGTTATACTAATCACAATTGTTATAATGAGCAACTGTGAGCCCCTGGTATGCAAGAAAGAACCAGGGCTCTGCTTTTAACCTATCACTGTGTATTTTTCGGTATTTAATATTGTCAACCGAAGGCTTAAAAATTACCAAGGGTAATGAGAAGGAATGATAGTTTAGATGCATTCTTTCCTTCAGCCCCTGGTTGAATTAAATCTTTCATTCCCTCTGCAGACATACAAATCTATAGCATCCTTTTGAGATGAATTCAGAAACAGGAGCCTCTGCGCTCTTTTATTCCTGGGCCAGAGATTAAAATTGATCACAGGAGGCACAAGGGAGCAGGTTGCAGTATCACAGCTCAATGTGGTTAACGAGGATAGTGCACGACTTCTGTTCTACTTAACTCTGCACTTACAGGGTACAAATATTATTGATTGCAAGGGTCATTGGAGGCTGAAGGCAGGTTATGTCACTTGACGGTATTTGGCAATTTTTAAGGGACAAGAGCAATGAGTCCTCGTAGCGGGTGGGACAGGTATAGTTTAAGGCTGACAAATGGAGATTTATATATATGTGAGCTAGCAAAGCCCTTCAGGTAGAAATAATGAATGGAAATTTGATAGGCTGTTTTATCATAGGTCAAATGATGTGCAGGAGACGGAGGAGGGGAGTTAAAAGACTTTAATTATTACCTTTTTGTCAAAACCAACTGCTGATGGGTTTTCAGCCCCACATTCATGCTTCCAGACAAATGAGCATTGCTTAAAATCCTTTTCACAAGGCATCATTTTTAATATATGTTAGAGATGGTTTTTCTAAAGTGATTTGGGCAATGTGGTGTAGGTGGAAAACTATGTGGAGGGGGGATACTGAGCAGCCTTTACCATGTTTTTCTTTCCCTTCCTTCCTTCTTTCCTTTGTTCACTCAAGGAAATGCAAATACTCAAAAGCTCTAAGGCCAGCCAGAGTAGTCTCAGGTTTATAAACTTTTCAGAGTTCTAGAGAAGATCATTCTACAAGTGATTCATTCTCCTGATAAACTTCATTCCTGGTCTGGAGACAGTAGACTGTTTTGGGGGGCCTTCTATTAACCTGTGAACTATAGAGGCACACATAATTTAAGAGAGTATCCCAGAGCATTATACTCTGGTTAATCTGGCAAACAGCCAAGGCAAACTACATGCCCAGTCGGTTTGGGTTTTACCTTCACATTCAACTTGTTTTGTGGTATAACTGAAAAGTGGCTTCCTAATCAGAGCCTGGAAATACATCTTTGTTATACAGACATACCCACGCTGTATTGGCTTACATATAAAAAATTATGTATCATTATTTGTTGCTTTTTACAGCTTTGAAGATGTAATTAGAGCTTTGCCAGATCAGATGAAAAAAAGCCATCTGACCTAGTCATTTGCAACAGGCACGGTCTATAAAAGTCAGATCACAACACCTCTTATCTCCAGTTAGCATGACCATGGTTTGGAACAGATGGCCTGGAAGGAACAGCCAGAGGTTGCTCCAGCTCTGATTGGGCCAGGATCGTGGTGACAGTGTCCACACGATGCATGCCCCAATGCTACCCTGATGCCGTGTGCCCAACTGCACGGCAGGTGGTGTCATGGTGTTCCTTTGGCACTGCATCCGGATGACGCATGCCAAAAGGAGCACCGGAAAGTGCAAAGGCACCTTTTCCCTGGCATGAAAAGAAGTGACTTTCTGCGGCTTCTTTTTGCACCAGGGAAAGGCCAGATTGGGGTGCGGCATGTAGTTGCTGCACCCCTGATCCAGCAAGGAAAGGGGTGTCAGGACACTGTTCAAAGGAGACAATCTGTTCCACCTCAAAATCCCAAAGTATAAGTACAGTTGTTGAAAAGGCCACAGAGACCCTTGTATTCTTGCAAAACAGAGAGAAGAAATTATTTGTTTTTGCATGTAGGAATGAAATAAGTGAAGATTTACACCCCTAGTCTATATACTGTTTATGCAGCATTAATGAATCCCAGAGAAAGACCACATACCAGAATAGACATTCAGTCACACCATTTCAAATTATATTTGACTTGTAAGCAGGCCTTGCATTGCAAAGGTAGGTATGAGTGTGTGCTTCTGTGTGATTTTTATCATGTTTAGTTCTTTCAAACAGTCTGGGTATGTCAAATGGTAAAGGCAGTGTTGGAAAAAAAATTGATTTATGAAGCCAAATATACTGTGATTTGATTAATTGTTGGGAGCAAATTTTAATTTTTGAAGCTAAGATGGAAAAGCATGTTTATTTACTTATACAGAATTACTTCATATGGTTTTATAATACAGAATGTGGGAGAATTTGAATGTTAGTTTTTTACTCCAGCAATGAAAAAGATGCATAAGGTTACTGTGGTATCTGGTGCAAGGTAGAGAATCCAGCTTTTATGCGTCAGACATGCAAGCTTTAACCCCCCTTTTTCCCAAGTGAAAGAGAAATACTTTTTTTTATGGTGATTTCCCCACCTTATTGAATACTGCATAGAAACCAATGTAAAATGGGATGCAATTTTGTTTTGCATTTGGTTCATTATAAATGTTAATTACTTAATAGATGAAGACAATATTGTATGCTTACTGACAGACCATCTGGTGATGTAATTTGGTAAAGCTCTATTTGATCTCATTGACTGAAGCCAGTGAGGGATAGCAGAACCATATAATGCAAGCAACCTGGCCATTTATAATTTCATTAGGAATTGCTAACATTGAATGAATATCCACTTTGCCTCTCAATGCCACTTTGCATTGATCTTACCTCCCTCCCACCGTACTTTACTATATGGGGAATTGATCTTGTTCTTAAAGGTTTGGGTTAGCAAACAACATGCAAGCTCTTTTACCCTTTCTAAACAACAATATATTTCCACTCTGATTTTTTTTAAAAAAAAGTCCTATTCTGTTTTATCCAGATCCTAAATCAGAGGATCCTGATGCTACAGTTAATCATTGGAAAACATGAGCTTTTTGTTCATAATTTCAGGAAGAATTATATTAAAATCAACATGGAACAGCCTTGACCAGAGGTAACTTCTGTCCACTGTAACTTACATTTGAACACACTCAGAGATACCAATTGTTCCTGCCATTGTTTTGGTCTATTTTTAGCATGAAAAGAGATGGAATAGTGTGCTCTCATGCTACCTGGCCAGAGAACTATGTGGTCACCAAACAGTATGAAGAGCAACGGTCACTCGATGCTCCTCTAAGATGATGATGTCAAGCGAACAATATCCGACTTGCTCATCTGAAGGGAAGTCAAGGGTTTCCGAGCTTTCCACTGAGGATTGTTGGTGATATTGATCAGCATAGTAGCAAAATGTTTTCAGAAACATCAACAGTGAAGAACTGATAGTGATATGTCAACTTAATTACAGCACCCTGCTTTGCCCATACCAGGTTGCTACTGAACCTTGGCTATTTCGGCTCAGTTGTGTGAAGTGACTTGTTTCCTAGGAATGGAAAGTCAGCCCTGATGTGCAAAAGCAGTCTTACTTCATTGCCTTTGCTGAAATTTCACATGCTCCATAAAGGCTGGTCTGGGCCCCAGGCTGAGATCACTAAACTCATTTTCCCTTGTGACCTTTTCAGATTTGTAGTCATGATGACAAGAGAGAGAGAGAGAGAGAGAGAGAGAGAGAAAGACGTTGGGAGCAATCTTCCACTTTATCCCCCCTTTTTTCTTTACAACAGCTGTTTCTTCAGTTATTGTGCAAATATGTCTAGAACTGTTAAGCCCAGGAAATCATGGTTCATGGCTAACATTTTTACCCGTTTCAGTTAATTTTTGTTTGTTTGTTTGTTTGTTTGTAGACTGTGCAGTACAAAGCATAGAGAAGCAGTACAAAGTATAAAACATAACAAGGTCTGAATTGCTACCTTCCCAGTCTCTTACCATTCTATGCTACCATTGCCCTTGATTTGACCCTCTTATTATATATATCTAGCATAATACATTTTCTCCTCTGTAACTCTCCTATGCTTTTAAATACTTGCAATGACAAGCAGGGATTATCACACAGTGAGAAAAACTTTACTTACAGATTTGTTGTTAGTCATACAAATCTTAAGGACACAGAAACAATGACTGGGAAATAGTTTGAAAAATATTATGATGAACAGAATGTTACACTTTGCTTCCAAATTCCTACATTAGGTTGAAAATTCACTTTTTGACTTTGAGGAAGCCACATTCTCTTAGCTGAATTTACCTAGCAGGGCTGCTGTGATGATGCATAACCCAATGTTCTTAGTCCGCAGAAAAACAAATGTAATAGATTAATGGATAAAATAAAGAATCGTATATATTTCATAGCTGTTGTGCTTACTCATAGTTATGGCACTCAAAATGAAAATCTCATGTTTGGTGTTGCATTGAAGCAGGCTAGAAATTGTGTGGTCCATGGGCTATATGTGGTCCTTTGGGAATCTAGTGCAGCCCTTGGAATGTCTGCTGATCCCCCTGAATACCCTGGCACCTTTTCCAGGGCTGTATGATTCTGCTTTGGGTGCATCCCACCCAAAACCCAACACTCTTCCCTCCCTCAGCATGGCTAAAAACCCATAAAAATGGTTGCCATGAAGATTCAATGTGGCCCTCTGGATTTGGAAGCACTGGAAATTTATTTTATTTTATTTAATATCCCAGGTTTCTCCTGAGACAGAACCCAAGGTTGCTTGTTTGAGCAGGTCATGTTCCCTGCAACTAGCTCCAGTCAGCACTCTGGCTGCACCAGTTTTGACCCACTGAAGTTTTTCAATGGCCTCTTTAAAATACCTGTGCTTACAAAATTCCTGAGATTGGTCCCATTTGGCTTGATTTTCATACTACTGTAGTTATATATATGAATATGCTGAAGGAATTCAGAAATGCAACAGACGACAAAGCTACATATATGAATCACTGAAGTGTAGGAAATAAACACAGAATATGGTGCATATTCCAGGTTCTTTTAAGCTACAGATTTGGTCAAAAGAAACAAAATCAAACATAGAAACACCCCCGAGATTCTAAATTGTACGACGGCAAAGATAGGCAGAATTTCATGACAGTGGTGGCAAATCTGCTTTAGATTTTAGTCCAACTTCAGAGGAGCTGCCCAACTCAGTATGGATCACACTCACCCCTTCATTACAGAGATGTTCTTTTGACTCTTGATACTGAGAAACAGTGAGATAAAAAGAGAGACAGGTTCTTTTGTATGCCCAAAACCATGAACAAATATGTAATTGTGTTTTCATTGGGACTGTGGTGTGAAAAGGTTCAAGCTCTACTTCCCATACTCCACAGCCCTGGCCTTTTGTTTCCTCTCTCTCTTTCTCTCTCTCACACACACAGAGGTGTGTGTGTGAGAGAGAAGGATGGGCTGCTATTTAAAGCTGAAAAAAATGTCTGCTGCATTGAACTATGTGCTTATCATTATGTGTAACTTGGCCTTTATATGGTACACTTAAAGCATAAGATCCATAGCATCTGTTGCCTGCTGTATTCTTTAGTCAAACAATGATATCCCTGCATGTCTGAACAACTCACAAGTATTTTTAACACTTGCAAATGTACTAAACAAGTCAACACAGATCACATGGCCTGTGTTCTTAGGAACTTCATTCTAATTTTCATCTCACTCTTACCCTTCACCTCAAGTTCATCAGCATTCTTCCCATGACTTGTATGCCTTCTGCCTTTGTGCTTTCTGACCTCATCTCCCAGAGGCTTGGAATAATTATCACCTTTTGGCCATATCCACTGAGACTTTTTTCCCCTTATGGAGGATTCAACATTTCAGATGACATGCTAGGAAACAAAAGCGAATGTTAGGGTTTTTTGGAAAATTCTGTGAAGAGGAATCTGGATTCTTACTGCTTTTGTTCATAGATCTGTTAATACAAAGGCATTTTTTAGTTGCATCAACCACCAAAATTAAATAAAATCACATTGATTAAGCACCTGCTTTTACTGATCAACCAAATAATTAAATGATGCCAATTTTAAGTAGTGAGAGAAATTGTAAATACAGAGGCCGAAAACAATTGTTTGTTACTGCTGCTGCTGCTGAGGTTTTTTGTTATCTAGTTTGGTTACTGCAATGGAGAAAAGAAAAGAAAATGCCACCTCTGCATAGGATCTGAACTCGGTACGAGTATAAATAAGTGGAATGATCCTCACGTTACCTAGCCTATTCTTTGACCTAAGCAAATTGAGCAAACTCCCCCAACATTTAAAAGAGAAGCTGACAAAGTTGGTAGGGACCTGCCAGTGCCTCTTCGTTTTGGGTAACACAGGTCTCACCTTTTGCCATACCTTCTGCAAGCTGCAACCAACACAACTGCAGTGTTTATAGTTATGTGTCTTGGCCTCATTCTGAGAGATGCACTTGATTTAGTTGACACTGAGTGTCCATCTTGAAAAAAATATCACGATTATGCATCCAGCTCCCTATGCATGATTTACAAATTCTTCAGTTGCTGGAGTCACTTTGCAGTCACAATGTCTGTTCCATCAGCAACTCTTCAGCAGCGCCATTCCAGCATATCAGACCACATGATGAATACTGTTAGGAGGACAGGCAGATGTTTACAACAAGCCCTTCTTTGCTCTTCTAATGAATTCCAACTGCTTACATGTCATTCTCCGTGAGCTGCAGGATGTCCAGTGTTTCTCCTAGTCATGTGTGTGTGTGTGTGTTTGAGTGTTGGTAACAAGCATCTCCCAGCACAAACCAGCATACGAATCTCATAATCTTCTCCAGCACAAACCAGCGTACGAGTCTCATAATCTTCTCCAATCAGGAAAGACTGTATTTTACTAACTTCAGATACTGTGTGCTTGTTGTGCTAGAAATACACTGTTTTGTTGGCATAGCCACCTGCCCATGTAATGACTGTCACCAGTATTGGGAAGAATTCCAAGAAGGTGAGATGGTGTGATGTGCCAACCCAATCCTGAGGTGACACACCACTGGCCTTGAAAATAAACCCCAAATCCAATGTTTCTTCAAGCATCCAATTGCACCTTATAGCCATTGCCGAGCTCCAGCATGTACTACCAAAGGGAAATACCACTTTAGTGCTGCAAGAACTCCAAACAGATCAACAAATCCTCCTTGATGCCTCGTGTGATTTGAACATGGTAATATGAGTTCTGGATATGAGAAGGCATCATTAGGAAAGACATTAGTGGAATCATAGAAAGAGAGGACCACCGCACAGCAGATGGATAGACTCTATTAGGAAGGCCACAGGCATGAATGTACAAGTTCTAAGCAGATCAGTGGATGATAGGGAGTCTTGGAGATGTTTCATGTACAGGGTTGCCATGAGTTGGGATCGACTCAAAGGTGGTTAACAACAACAACAAACTGCATTATAATCATCAAAGCTCATGCAGAAATAACAGCTAGTTAATCTTAAAGGTGCTGCCACATTCCTTCTTCTTTTTTCTGCTGCAAGAGACTAATAGGACTACTTTTTTTAAAAAAAAAAATACCAGTATAAAAACAGTTATATTACAAAATAAATATTCCCAGGCGTTTTTTTTTTTGGGGGGGGGGGCATCAAAGTGCCACCTGCTGTGGAGATGAGGCATTTTTCTCAACAGCTGGAAATAAAGAGAGAGGAGGAGAAAAAACACAAAAGCACAGACATTAAAGAAGTAATTAAAACACTTATCTCCATCAACATATGTAACAAGCCAACAAAACAAAACCAAAAATCCCCCCAAACACTAAAAAAGAAGCAGGAAGTAAATATCCTATTCTATTGAACTTCTCAATGGGAGGTCACCAAACTGCCAACACAGAAAAAATTAGCTGGAAAGGGGAGGCATTTTAAAAAGCACAGGCTTCCAAAATAGCTTACTAGTATGCTAATTTCTGTCAGCCTGACCTTGAGAGTTACTGGTCACTTGCTATTCCCTATGAAGTCTTCAGCTCTCTTCATCTTCTAAAATCAAATCTTAATAACTGTACACCAGATATCTACTTAGAGATGTCACTTGCTCTCTCTGTTTTCATTTTGTTCTAATTGACATGAATTTTAATAGCTGGGGGCTAGTGGTTTTTGTTTTCTTTTCTTTTATGGATGTGAGCTTCTTTCCGCCAAATTCTTCCAGTAACAAGACAATGTGAACTGTTCCCTATGAAATATTCCCATTTGCAAAAGAACTGCATAAATATTCATTTTTTCGGCACTTAAAGCAAACTTTACCTGTAATTCTTTTTCATGCACTACCCATCAGAGGACATCCTGCAGGCGTGAGCTGTCACATCCAGTGGCCCACGCTATCTGTCACTGACATCAGCCTTCCATCGCTTGCCTAGTGGTGACATTGCTAGTCCTAGGGCTTTTCCTTACAAAGTATTCCATCAAAAAGATTTGTTCTCAAATAAATATATTTAATGAATGAGTAGGATGAGACTGTGTCTTCCAGCATGAATAAATATTTTATGTTTAAATTGCAAAATGTCTACAGTGTACTGTGAAGACTGCACATCTCCTCTGGAACACAAGTCCATTTTTGCCCCAGGGGTGTGATGGTGGAGGAAAAATTAGATTAGCATATTGATATGATGAGTAATGGACATTTGATACAAAACATGTTTTCATAGCGTGCCATTATTACAGTAGCACAGTGCCATGTATTTTTACTCCCATTTGAAACTAAACTATTGTTTTATGCGGAGCTGCTGAAAACAGAGCTCTTTATATTATAAATGATATATTCTATCCCACAACAAATTGTGTCTGTTGGTAGGTCACAATATTGTAGCTCTTTCCTATAATGCTTCTCCATGATGAGGATAGGTTTTTAAAATAAAAATAGTGAAATGTAATGTTGAAAATGACTTTTTCTCTTTTAGTGGAAGGAAATGCTAACATGATGCACATCTCCTTTATAAATTCCTTCTCGCCTGTGTCTAGTTATTTCAGGAAACTGGTGTTTGTTTTTTAAAAAAGAATTTGATACACCCTTTGGGCCGGAACAGACAGGTCAAAATAAAGCTGCTCTGGTTTACTTTGGAAGTATGTTGTTTAAATGATGCATGCGTCCTAAGAGGCTGGAAGCCGTGCCAAAACCATGATTCAGTCCTAAGGACTGGGGTGCAGATTTGGAGCAGCTTCTGGCCTCTTAAGATGCATGTGTCATTTAAACAGCATATTTCCAGAGTGGCTCAAAGCAGCTTTATTTTGGCCTGTCTGTTCAGGCCCTATGTTGGGAATTAGACATGTTTTTGTATGTAATTATTATGTTAGTTTCCCAACACTGTTAAACAGACTTATTGAACATGATGTGATTCTTAGGAAAACTGAATGTAGAATATGTGTTTTTGTGCACTTTTGATGAATGCACTTGTTTACTGTGAAAATGGAAAATGTTGTTGTTGTTGATGATGTGAAAAAGAACAGTAATTTGTTGATGTGAAAAAACTTCATATGCAATGGTGTAACTTAAGGCCCGAACAGACAGGCCAAAATAAAGCTGCTTCAGGTTACTTTGAAGGTATGTTGTTTAAATGACACATGCATCTTAAAGAGTCCAGAAGCTGCACCACAGCTGTGCTCAAGTGCTTAGGACTGGAGCGTGGCTTTGGCGTTGCTTTTGGTTTCTTAGGACGTATGCATCAGCATAACTCCAAAGTTTGGCCTGTGTGTTCGGGCCCTTAGAGACACTTTTCTGAGGGTACTCAAATAGACGGTCACAGGCAGTCAGACTTCTTCTCCTGTTCCCTTATCTGTTGGAGTTCCCCAGGGCTCTGTTCTGGGTCCCCTTCTGTTTTCTCTCTACACACTGTCCTTGGGTAAACTCATTAGCTCTTTTGGTTTTTCCTACCATCTGTACGCCGATGACACCCAGTTGTCTCTTTCCACCCCTGACCTTTCTCCAAGGCTTGAACAGCAAGTTTCGTCTTGTCTCACAGCTGTCTCACAGTGGATGCACCATCAGCATTTGAAGCGCAACATGTCCAAGACGGAGCTTCTTGTCTTTCCTCCTAAGACCACCCTTCAACACTCCTTTTTTTTCTCTGTGGACAACATTTCTATTCAACCAGTCTAGCAAGCCTGCAGTCTTGGTTTTATCTTTGATTCTTCTCTGTCATGTATCCCTCAGATCCAGACCATAGCCAAGGCTTGTAGATTCTTTTTATACAATATTGCCAAAATCCGACCATATCTCTCCGCCTCTACTGCCAAGATTCTGGTCCATGCCCTAGTGGTCTCACAACTTGATTACTGTCACATCCTCCTGGCTGGGTTTCCTCTTTCTCACCTCCATCCTTTAATTTCTGTCCAGCATTCAGCTGCATGAATTATCACTTCCGCCCACCGCTCTGACCACATCTCTCCTGTGTTGGCCTTCACTGGCTCCCGCTCCCTCTCCGCATTCAGTACAAGCTCCTGCTGTTGATGTTTAAAGCCCTCCATGGGCTGGCCCCACCTTACTTATCAGACCTTCTTTCTCCTCCCCTTCCCACTAGGGCCCTCCGTTCTGCTAGTCAAGGTCTGCTGTCCCAGCCCAGGATTTCCTCTGCCCCATCTCGGATTCGCCCCTTTTCACTCACTGCCCCTCACTCCTGGAACCTTCTTCCCCTGCGAGCAAGAGCCATCACTTCTTTAACCAGCTTCAAAACGGAGTTGAAGACCATCCTGTTCCGAGAAGTGTTCCCAGGCATTGCATAATTGTCACTTGCTATTTGATGTTCTTTTGTTGCCTGTTTTATTGAATCATTTCCTGTATTGTTATGTATTTTATATGTATTATCCTACTAGAGAGGCAGGCTAGCTTCAACAGGCCTCCCTGGAAGAGGATTAACCATCCATTAAGAACCCAAGCCCTCCCTCCAGTCCATCTCCGCTGATCCAGGCCTCGGAGGTAGAGAAGAACTGCTGGCCCTCATCCCCTTGCCCACCACCACTCCCTTCTCCTTCTGTGTCATGTCTTTCTAGATTGTAAGCCCAAGGGCAGGGAACCATCCAATTAAAAAGATTGTATGTACAGCATTGTGTAAATTTACAGCGCTTTATAAATAAAGGTTAATAATAATAATAATAATAATAATAATAATAATAATAATAATAATGTTGGTATTTGCAGGGGCAGAAAGAAATGGGGGCTGAATGATTCTGTTCCTTCATACAGTCTCAAGACGGTGACACTTAGTCTGGACCCCACTTTCCCAAAATCTTGGCTACGTCCCTGGTCCTAGTGATGATAAAACAAATTGTGTGATCTAAATTTTAAAAATGCCTTGTGACCTCTCCACTTGAGATCATCTGCATTACCAAAATAAGTGATTCCTGCATGGTTTACTGACTGTTCTATGCCAACAGCAAAGGCCAGGGTTTCCAATGTCTCTTCAAAATGTGTTTGTGTAGATAGTGTAGCCAAATTATGTCTCTCTCTCTCTGATAGCATTTTCCCCCTTACATGGTATTTCTCTCATTGTTGTTGTTTTTAAACACATATTGTGTGTATCTGTGTTTTTGTTCTCAGTTATGCTATTCCCATCTATTGATTCCTTTATTCCCTAATGCTTCTCTCATGGCTATCTAGCAATATTTTATCTCTCTCTAAATGTTCTACTGTTCACTGTTAGTTACCAAATAAGGTCTTTCTAGCATGACAGTATTTGCTCTCTATCATCTCTTAATCTCTCCAGTCTGCTTGGGACTAGATCTTTCCTAAAGAAATCTTTTTATATGGCAAGTGTCATTCAAAAGATTTTAAATATTAAATGGTCTGAGAGAAAGCACCCCCTAATACTCCTTTCACATTGCAAGACCATAAAGATGTTGTGTACTGCAGTTACATATTTGTAACCTAGAATTATGGATCTGTACCTTTGGTGTTTTGAGTAACAGTCACATCTTGACACAATCGTAACTGTCCCCTCAGCCCACCGTAATAGCCACTAACCATGGGTACCTCTGTACAGTAGCAATAATGCAGTCTGACACCACTTTTAATTTCTAAAGCTCCCTCTTACAGAAACCTGCTATCTTTAGATTTACAAAGTCTTAACTCCTCTGTCAAAGAGTATGGATTCCTCACAAAACTACAAATCCCAGGATTCTGCAGGATGGAGCCATAGCAGTTAAAGTGGCAACCAACTACATTATTTCTACAGTGTAGATGCACCCAACATCAGGTGAAAGAAAGTTGTTCAATTTCCCATTAAGGTGCAAGGAAGATGATATTTTAAACCCCCTCCCACCAGTGAAACATGCAGCAACAGTCAAAAGCTGGCCTCTTGTTGCAATTCCTCATTGATGCCTCAGTTGCTGATAGAAGGGGGTGGAAATGTAATCCTGCTTGCACCCTGAGTGGCAGTTACACAGATCTTCTTCACTTGATATTGCTGCTGGCTGTTAAATTAGGTTTAGGGATTTTGATAAGGAGATATTATTTATTTACACATTTATAACAAAATACTGTAGCTGATATCAACATAATTTACTTAATTGCTTGCAATGTGAAAATTGCTTGCAGTTGTTCCCAACTTCTTATATTGTGGCTTCCACCTCACTTTTTTAGATACTAATGTCCTATATTTTCATTATTGCTGAGTCAGTTTTGTAAATGTTGTAGTAGGTTCTACAGACACATGTGCATGCACACACACAGTGGCAGAAATCTGGCTCCTTCCTGGATTTGCAATTGTTGTAATGGACTCACAAACCATAAAATTTAATGTTGGTTAGCTATCAGGCTTGTTTCCACCCACATGCTTCAACTGACTTGTCTAACATTGTATATATTATTATTTTTTAATTATTAAAAGTATGTGTATGTCTATCCATTTGTTCCTCAACCTTTTAAAAATGAAAACCTATACATCACTCAGAAAGTTGTAGAAGTTGCTATAGGTTTTCTGTCTGTGTCTGTACATGCGTATGTTAACAGAAAGGGAGAGGGAGGTGGGAGGACGTGTTTGGTGCCAGCTTTATCCTTTTTCAGATTGTTCAACCCCAAAAAGCTGCAGAAAAGGAACTCACGATGGCAGAATAAAATAATTTTTAAAAGGCATAATAGTTATGTGGTTTCCATTTCTCTCCTATGTGATTTGTCCTTTGATTTGTGAGTCATATATATAATCCTGCCATGGTTCAATAACATTATTTACATTTCCAAAGAAATGCTTAGTAATTCCCATCTTGTTTAGCTCTCAACTCTTTCTTCCAAGACCACTCATTATATACAAATCAGCAATTTTCATCTTTTATTTAAGTACTTATTTTCTATACTCCGTTTCTCTCTACAACAGTATCATGAGTTAAATGCTGTTTTTTTCTGTTTTATTACCTATCTTTTCCAACTGGGTTCAAAATAAAAGTTTCATGTATGTGTTAAGATAAAAATAGTGAACTGAACAACCAAAGTTACTTCCCAGGTATCATAATCATTATTATCGTCTTTTTTCACATACGGTATTATTTTTAAACACACATGACTTCATCAGAGTGTTTTATATTCATAGAGAGCCAGATATGCCAATGACACCAAAAGTTTAGCCATTTGAGAGGCAAATTCCCAATTAACAATAATGGTTCAAGAAAGTAAAATCCTTTGTTTCCCAACCAGCTGTGTAATAAAGTACAAGACACCTATACAGCTCCTCCCAGAAGCTGCGCTGAGGAAGTCTTAACTGCAACTCAGGATCTGGGCCATTACTTTCTTAATTGTACATAGTTACATCTGCTTATTTTTCCTTGTTAAAAACTGATTTAAAAGAACGGCTTAATGGCTTTGCCATTTAAAAACCATCATTTTTATTTTCTTCTTAATTTATTAATAAGCCTTCTTCCCCTCTGGAATTGCTTTCCCCCAGGGCTTGCTAATACTCTGTGTTAACAAGTCTTTAGTCAGATCCACCTCTGCATTTCTGCACAGAGAGAAAGAGAAAGAAAGAGAATGATGATGCTGAGAAGCTACATTCTCTCAGAAATAAGACTGAATTACTACAAATCCCCTTTTCCTGGAAACAAGTTGCTGATCTGAGGGTGGGTGTGTAGAATAACAGGGGTGAATCTCCTGCATGTTTTGGAACCCCCTATGATTTTTTGGAAATGATGTTTGCAAAAGGGTACAAACTCATTCACAATGAGTAGGTGTTGAGAATCGGAAAAAGAATATGGCCTGTACCTGAGGCAACATGTTAACAGTAGCCTAATCACAATCCTTTGTAAAGCAAGAAAGGGTAACACCGCCACCCTCTCTTCCACTATGTTTTGGGAATGACTATAATGAAAAGTTGTATTGTATGTATAAAGGCTTTCCCTGTGATTTGAAACTTGGATTGCACAATGATGACATTTGGTGATTCTGTGAACATGGTGGGTTGTATTCAATACAACATAAGCAAAAGTGGGAATCAAATGCAAGGGCAAAATCCTTGCTCGCACGTCTTTCTTACAGCCTTCTGCATTATCTGAAGAGTCTTTCCTTTGGATCAAGGGCCCCAAGAGAGGCCTAGGGATGTGGTGTGGGAAGTATAGAATTAAGAGTTGGAAACTGGATTGAAATGGCTTATGTGAGTAGGTTTTCACTGTAACTTCTTGCTCTTTCCTGATCAATCCCTCAAGAGCAAGGTTTTGATGGGCAAAGGGGGCTGCAATAAAGAAGAGGCAAAGAATTTTCCCTGCAGTCCTGTTGCATTGGATACAACTAGTATACTTATGTCTTAGGTTATGCCATGTTAACATTTGTTCTAGTATCACACAACATTGGCTTTCATAGGTCTTCTGCCTCTATTTTCAAGGAAGATATGTGTCAAGTTTCCTGGACATCTCTGTGGGGGTTGAGTTGAGATTACTGATTTAAAATGCAGATTTGTGCAATTAAAATTTATATAAATTTTATATGAATTTTCATTGTCATGTTTTTGTTCAGAGAGACTACAACAGTGCAGACTGACAAAATTCAGCAAAGCTTAATCAGGGAAATTTTATATTAAACCAAAGAATTTATTTTTCCAAGGTTTTGCTGGCTATTTATCATGTCCTGTATACAATCTGAAAATACACGTCTTTGCAGTAGGCTTGCAGTATCATATAACAGCTATAAGTGAGGATGATGAAACTGAAGCTGTCATACTTTGGACATATCATGAGATGATGCCAGTCCTCAGAGAACATGCTGTCCGAAGAAGGGAGAAAAGATTAGCGGAGGTGAATAAGTGGCTCCACAGATGGTGCTTTCAGGAACAGTTTGACTTCTTGAACCATAGTCTGATTTCAGTAAAATGGACTTCTGACAAGGGATGTATTGCACCTCGCAGCAGGTGGCAGGAACATTTTTGCTAAGAATCTCAAAAATCCTGATCAAAAAGGCTTTAAACTGAGTTACACGGGGGAGGAAGACAGTATTCTTGAGAGCAGGAGTTTATCAAGTGCTGGAGATAACAAGGCAAATGGAAACTATGCCATATGAGGAGCAACTCAGGGAGCAGGGCATGTTTACCCTGGAGAAGAGGAGGTTAAGGGGCGACATGAAAGCCATATTTAAATATTTGAAGATATGTCATATTGAGGATGGAGCAAGCTTGTTTTCTGCTGCTACAGATACTAGGACATGGAGCAATAGATTCAAACAGAAAAAGAGATTCCACCTAAACATTTAGAAGAACTTCCTGAAAGTAAGAAATGTTTGACAGTGGAATGTATTGCCTTGGAGTGTGATGGAATCTCTTTCTTTGGATGTTTTTAAACAGAGGTTGAATGGCCATCTGTTGGGAGTGCCTTGATTGTTGGACTAGACAGCCCCGTGTGGACTCTTCCAATGCTATAATTCCACAATTTTTATGATGTACACTTATTGGACAGGGTGATAATGCTTGGTAAAGTGGAAGGCAGTAGGAAAATATGGAGACTCCACTACAGGTCAATCAATGAAGCCATGGTCTTAAGTTTGCAGGACTTGAAAATGGTTTTTGTTGATTGGGGATCTTGGAGGCCTTTCATTCATAGATTCACCATATGTAAAAGTCAACTTGATGGCAAATAACAACAAAAACAATAAACATAAATCACAAAATGGATATGAAAACTGTAGAGAAAACAGCAAAAAAAAAAGTCCACTGAAGAGTTCAGATGCATTTTTTAATGGTTGAGGGGAAAGAGCACCAGATGGTCTGAAACCAATTTGAAATAGTGAGATCGAGATGGCAGCTAGGACAAGCTTGGACCAAGGAATCAAATCAAACCTGAATGGAAAACAGAATGAACCTTTATTTTCTCTCCTCCACTAGCATCCCCATGGAGGTGCGTGCTCAAGGCCTGCCAAGTTATTTTGACACATGTTTGTTTTTGTAGATTGCAGGGATTTACATCTTCTTTTTTGCTAGTGTGATGGAATGGATTGCTTTTGGCAATAAATGTGGCAAGCATCCAGGTTTGTGTGTCCAGATGGCTTGAGATCCACATATCTTCCAGGCGCCTTCATTATTGTAAAATACCTCTTGTCTTAACTCTACCAGAGAAGAGCTCCAGTTCAAGCAAAATGGACTTTGGTGTATACCACTATGTCATAAATGATGCAAGAGAGTTTTAATTTCCACAAAATGCTATTGTGTAGACATGATGATTGGTAAATAATTGTTACAGTTGCCCATCTGTGGCTGTAAGAACCCTTCCAATAGCAAGGTACCAGTATTTATCACAATATAGAGGAGAAACTGCCAGAATAATCAAGAGATGGCTTTCTTAGTGCCAGCTCCTTTCCTGTCTCACTTAAGATCTCACCTTGTGGATATTTTTGAATGTGTACAAAACTGTTAACAACTAGAGATGGACTCAATTTTGTAAGGTTACTTTTTTGTGCTGAAATGTGTATGCTTAAACGAAGAGGTCCTTTTGCAAATCACGTATGAAAATAATACAGATTCCAAAACAATTGTGTTTTGACAACCTATGAATACAGACATTCTTAGTTGAAATCTTCCATCTGCTATGAAGTCATTCTTTCTGAGTCATAGTCCCTGCCCACCCCCCACCATTTGTCTGCAGTAATATCAACAACAATAATAACACTAACAGCTTACTTTACAGGATTGTCAGGGATATACATAACATACCTTGAACATATGTTTGTAATATATGGAGATTGCAAAAAGTCTATCAAAATACATGGATACTGTTCTCTCTGGTTGTTAAAAACGTAAAACTTTTGAAATTGTATAGATTTTTCTGATATATATATATATATATATATATATATGTGAGTATGTATATATATTTCTTTCTTTCTCCTCCTCCTCCTCCTCCTCCTCCTCCTCCTTCGGCTTTTCCTATAGTTAATGTCGAAAGCTCATTCACCATTTACATTTTTGTTTTAGGTCTTCCAGAACCAAAGAGAGAATCTGTTTTTCAAGGTCTGGGAATAGATGAAGGATTTTACACATCTAAAGACTTCTTGCCCCTGGTGGCTATGGCAAGAAACCCGGTTATTTTTTTTTTTTTTTTAATTTTAATTTTCTCTTTTTTGGGAGGGGGGGATATACGTGAAGTATTTATATCCCATGTTGTGATGTGCATAATGTGTTATACAAACCACTCCATTAAAACAGTGATATTAATTTCAAAACAATAAGCAATTTAATATTGAATTGTATGGATGTCCTGTTGTTTCAAGTATTGGAACACTCACATCCTGTGCTCCACGGAGCCCTTAGGGCTCCACATGCACTTCTCAGATGCTCCGCATCCACATGCTCCAAGCCCTACTGCCACTGGCAGGGTGCCGTTGTGGCATGTGCTGGTCTACATAGTGCGCACCACAATGATGCACCTCTGGCATCACGCTCAAATGGCACAGCGTTGAAAGGACATCATCATGGTGCATGGCAGCGGCTATGGCACCCCTTTGAGGGCACAAAAAGGAACCATTTTTTCCGGCTCTTTTTTGTGTTCTATGGAGGCCGGATCAGTGCCGCAGCATGCAGTTGCCACAGCACCGATCCAGCCAGTAAAGGGGTGGCTGCAGAGCTTTAGGGTGGCCTGTAGAGCCCCTACATTTACTAATTTAGGCCTGTTACAGACCGCCCAAAAGGGGTGGTCTTGGGCCGCTGCCGGTTGCAGCGCGGGGAAGCTGCTGCAGCCAAACCGCGTGACTCCCCCGCGCTGTAAAAAAGGAGCACAAAAATCGTGCTCCTTCCGGCAACCCAGAAGAGATGTCGCAAGTGACAAAGTGCGTACTCGCGATGTCTCTTCCGGGTTTAGACGTCCGGATGCTGTGCGTCCGTTACGTCAAGATGGCCGCACCTGTCTGTATAGGGCGCCGCCATCTTGCCGTACGGAATACGCGTGAGGGGCAAGGCGTGTCCAGAAGCGCAGCCCCTTGCGCGTATTCCTGGTGCAAAGACGGCGCCGCTTAGGCCCGTCTGTAACTTGGCAACTTGGCTTGGATTCACTGGAGACCACAGCCTGGTTGATGGCGTATAAATACTGGCTTAAAATTCACTATAGACCAAATAGATCTAGTTTAATCTGGTTTCTTCTATCTGATAACTATTATACTAATTGGTCAAAAACCTTTGAAGATAATCTAAAACTAAAGGGTTTAAATTTGGACTCTCTACTCCTATTGACGGAGCAGGAGTGTTTCAAGACAATTAAGGATTGTGTTTTGAGTTGGGAACATAAGAAAATTTATTCTAACTCTCCCAGAGTATGCTCCCCTTTTGTATTTGGCATTCCCCCCTGTTGTGGTGAGATACCAAAGTATTTCCAATCATTGTCCCTTCAGGCTGCGAGGAAAGCCTTCCTCTTTGCAAGACTGAACATCCATCCATCTTGTGTTACTAAGGGGAGATATATGAAAATTCCATTTGCTAACCGTTTATGTATTTGTGAAGCATCCCCAGATACCCTACAACACATTGTCTTTCTTTGCCCATTGTATCAAAAACCGAGAAAGAAATTGATAATGAAACTGATGGAAATGAATTACTGTGTAATGGATATAACTCTAGTGCATTTATTGGAGGATTGTAATGAGCAGATTACACGATTGATGGCAAATTTTCTAATGGAGGCAACAAAAATTTGGTACAGTTTGGACAGCTGTAGTGCATAGAGTAACTTGTATAAGGAAGGAAGTCAAAGTATCTATGTAAATAATTTTAGTTATAATTTTAATTGTGTATTATGTTTTTGAGATGCCTAATAAAGGTTATGATGATGATTGCAAGAAAAATGCAACTAAACAAAAAGAATTCCTTCAGCATATAAACAGGTTTAAGAAACATATCTTCCCCTCCCCAACACACACAACAAAATTAGTGAACAATTTGATCAGCTCTTAAAATATATATCCATGTGGAGAAATAATTTGGCTATACACTGTGCTGAAGTGAGAAAAAGGTTTCTGTATATTATATATCCATACGTGTAACAAGGATTTCCCCCCCAAACGAATAGTATTCACAGACCTGTGTTTAAAGTTTTTTTGTTCTTCAAAGAAATTGATACTTGTGGTTCTATGCCCTTGCTGTGAAAATTCAGGACTGCCATAACACAAAGTTAAGAATTATAGACTATTGATGATATGGTTAAAAAGCATACACTTCTGAGTGAAACTATGACAAACCCTACAGATTACAGGTTTGCGCTATTTATGGTATCATTTTAAAAATTACAGTAATTTGTTTAATCCATGGTTAGTTGCATTCTGCCTGTTGTTAAAGTGCAACACATTGTATGGATTATGTACGTTTTGGACAATTGCTTGTTTGTTTGTTTTTCTCAATGCTGGATGCTCATGTTGTGTCAAGTGTCATATTTCTCATTCTAGCATTTTTTTTTCAAATGGGGCAAAATTGCAAATTGAATATGGAAACATTTCCACATCACTATCCTGCCAACAAGGTGACCTCAGAATTTCTCCAAGGAATATGATAATCTTACAATCTTGTTTCTGTTATGCAGTCAGATCCAAATGAATCAATGTAATGCCTACAGATCTGGCAATGATGCTGTGGGGATGCCACAAAGAATCACAAGTTGCATTCTTTGCTGGAAGTTCTGAGGTTTGTCTATGGGCTACGCTAGTGGGACCCTCATTTTCCATGGGACTCTGTCTGTTGAGTCTACTAGTGGGAGCCTCTTTGATGCCCAGAACCACAGCCATTCTTTCTGATCCAGAAACCATCTCCCAGTCATTATTTACTACAATCACATGACTATGGTGAGGGTTCTTCTCCCCACTGGTTACTCAGTACTGCATCACTACCATTTCAAGAGTTATATTTTAAAAATAATTAATTTCTTAAAATAATTTAAACTAACTAAATAAATGAACAATAATACATGAATGTTTGTGGAGCCTTTTTTTAAAAATTAAAGACAAAGTTCTGAGTAGGAATTAGGTGCCCAAGATACAGTGATACACAGATTTTCAAGCAATGTGGCTTTTCTCCCCTTTCTTTTTCCTTTCTGAAAGAATATTGAGGCTTACAAAAAAGAGTCAAAGGTTTAATTTTTTGAATACCAGGATCTCAGAGTAGTTGCACTCAATCTGACAAGGCCCTACAATTTCCTTCTCTCTTTCTCTTTTTCTCTCTTTCAAGAGTGCATTGTACTTTATTTCTTTCCAAGACAGGAAAGCAGTGCTGCTAAAGGTACTGACTATGAAATTACATGTATGAGCATATCTTAAAAGTGGGAATAAAACTGTCTTTCAATGAAGCAGAATAATTTGATAGTGACTCTCCATGCTCAGAAACGGCAAGATGCAATTTTACACTGCTTCGAGTACAAGTGTCGTTTGAGCTATCATGCAGAAATAGTATTTTTTCTCTTTTTCTCCTTGAAAATGGGGTTTTCCTTTCATCATTCAGGAATGTGTGCTTGTCGGTCTCCATTGCCATCAATACAAGGAACGGTGATTGTTCTTGGGGCAGGTGACACCGCTTTTGACTGTGCAACATCAGCTTTGCGCTGTGGAGCTCGCCGTGTTTTTGTGGTCTTCCGAAAAGGATTTACTAATATACGGGCTGTCCCTGAAGAGGTAAATTTCAAGTAGCTTGCAACACTGCAAGTACTAATCATAAATACCTTCAAGTATGAAATGTTGATTTATGGCTATTGCTCAGGGCCACACTATACATCACATACAGTGGTGTGAAACATTCCCTCGGCTTGAGTAACAAAGAGTAGCCTTGAGAGTTTGAAATTTGGAAGGGAAGGCGTAGTGACAACCTCAGGCCATTTTTACTTGTTACTTGGCTCTCCCACCACAATGCTGCTTCTTTCTAGATGTAGGTGTTGATTGTAGAAACCTAATGTTCCACCAAGAAGATAAATGGAACCAGAAGGAAGAGTAATTTAACAGTGGTTTATATTATGGAGCAGCCATAATGTTAAAACTTAGGAAATATTGTTTTGAGGAAATGCAATAAACACACTTATTTGTTCAGCACAATTCTAATTGCATCCCCTTTGTCCCCTGTGTGTGTATACCTCCCCACCTTTTACTGGAGAGAAATATGGTTTGCAATTTTTTCCCTAAATATCAACTAAATCAGATTGTAGCTCATATAGTTTATAGATCAGTACATTCCCAGTTCATTATGGCTATATAAATACCTTCAAATTAATGCCCAAAGTGTGGGATATATCTGAACATAGTCTTTATATGTCTTTTCACTAAGCTAATGAATTACATCCCTCTTAAAATACCTGTAATTATAAAAGGTAGACATTTTCTCAAAACGAATCAACAAACATGGAACAAAATGGACCATAATGTTTAGGTCTGTAAAGGTAATTAAAATCTTATTTATATTTCACATCCACTTTGAGTAATCCTTTTTTAGTTGCTTTGACTTTCATATTACTGTTGAAGGAAACTGAATCATACTAGAACATCAGATGCTGGGTTGATTGTTATAACTTACCTTCTTTGAATTTGTAATCAGGTTAATTCAATAGCAGGTCAGTGTTTAAGGAAAAACCAACCAAACTTGGAAGAGGTCATGTTGGTGATACCTCGGGGGGATGGAGTGAAACATCAGGGAAGGGACAAAAAGCAAGTGTTGTTGTTTGTGGTAGCAGTCACATATCTCCCACTGGATGATCAAGATAGGGCAAGAATGGTAAATTCAGTAGTCCTTACTCCTTTTGTCTTTCACTACTGTGTCTTAATTTGCATGGCAGCAATTTTCCCAGTGATGGACAGCTGATATTAACCACTCATCATCATATACTATCGTAACATGGGGATGGGAACAGTGGCTGGACACTAGAAAGATAATTTTTGGATCCACTATGAAAAGTGGCAGTAAGAAAGTCAAAAGACTCAAGGTAGTTATGCCATGAAGGCCCCATATTTAACCAAAGCTCTTAGTTGAGAATGTTAGCGCAAAATATACAGATATTGTTTTGTCTTCTTCTCTAGAATGTTAATAAATAATGCAAATATAACTTTCCTCGCTTGTTAACTGCCCCGAGTCATCCCAACTCATGGTGACTCTGTGGAGGAGACATCTCCAAGATTCCTATCTTCCTCTGCTCTGCTCTGGTCCTTCAGATTCATTCCTATGACCTCTCTGATTGAGTCTATCCATCTGGCATGGGGTCTTCCTCTCTTTCTGTTATGCTCTACATTTCCTAATATTATTATCTTATATAATGGGTCATGCCTTCTCATGATGTGGCTGAAGTACAACAGTCTCGGTTTCTTCATCTTGGCTTCCAAGGAGATTTCAGGCTTGATCTGTTCAAGGACCCGTTTGTATCTGCTGTTTCTGCTCTATACTCCTGTATCTGCTGGTAATTCACATGGCTATTATTTCAGCTTTCCCCTATTTTGCCACCCATCCTGTGGGGTGGGAGGGGGCAGTCAAACAAGGGAGACCCCTTCCCTTTTGCAGGTGTGGAGGCAGAAATAATGAAATTGACAAAAGTGGACAGAAGGAGAGATGTTGTCCCTTTCTTTACCATACTGGTGTAGCATAACAAGCAGCATCTTCCCCTCTTCCTATTCCCTCTTTCCAAGAGTTTTGAGGCAGGTATAAGAAGATATTAGGAGCTAGCTTAATAAATACACTTTCCACTCAGGAAAAAAAGTGGAACACCATTCAGCAAGATACCATTTACATAATACATTAACATGGTAAATTAATAAACAATACATTGTCCTCCCTTTTCCAACCAATGCAGTTGTTTTCCATTCCCCAAAATCATCCCATTGCTTTGGGAGGGACACATTTGCTAAATTCTGTCTTGTTACCAGACTCTCACAGGGTACAAAAATTGGTTGTTACTGTATATTTTCAGATTTCTCACATCTCTTTGTCACAGATTTGGAAGTGAGAATTGTCCCTGCTCAGGAGAAAAACTCTCTGATTCTTCCAAGGCAACTGTGACAATTCAAGCCATAGTACTTCCCTGGTAAAGTGCTGTAAAATTAGGGTCAAACATCATTGTATCTTATGTTTTATCTAATGTTGTAAGCTGCCTTGATTCTATGGGAAAGGCGGCATATAAATAAAACTTCATTATTTATTATTAAACTTATTATTGTTGCTGTTATGGCTGCTCTCCTATTTTCACAACATCCTGCCTCTTAAATTGTTTTGCTAATCCAGAACTGGAGCCAAATAAGGATAGAACATGGCCAGCGACCCAGCTGGGCTCAGTCCCTCTTTAAATGTGTTTAACCTACAAGAGTTTGCATGCAAGATTTGTTACTACTTGGTGTTTCAGTTGTTGTTCTTGTTTTTAAAGTTGGATTTAGTTTAAATATTTTTGTCTCTATGTTTCCATAGAAAGCCTTGTAATATCCCTCTGACCCAGTTCATCTTTTTCATCATTGTGTCTCCTGCGTACTATTGAAATACCATCTGTAGTTATTTTCAGTCCATTCGTGGATTATGCTTTTCTGAAAGACGTTTGCATTGCACTGATTCCCAAAGGCACCAGAATTGATCAAATTTTGTAGGGAAGGTAGAGAGCATACTGAAGCTCTTGATGACCTTCCCTTCTCTGCCAGAATTCATTCTTCTCATCAGAATTTGTAAGATTTTGCCAGTGTCTCGGTATTCATTGGTAGTGGATAACAGCACTCACTTGACAGCTCTGCAGTCTCCCTGGTGGGTTTTTTCAACTAGTATGTTGCTGTTTACCTAGGATGTACTGATTTCTGCTGTTCCTATCATGTCTCTGTAGCCTTTGAAACCACCCTTACACTGGGTTGTATAGTGATATCTGGAAGTTTTGTTTTAGCAAATGTGCTGGTTCTCTTTCTGGCCTGTCATTCCGATTTTACAAATCTGTCATCCCAGAAAATTTTTCCATATGATTTCAAAAAATGTACTATACAGTCAGTATTCTCCACTTCTTTAATTAGAGCTTTAAAAACCTCGTGCTTTTTAAAAAAAAATTGGATGAAATTTCAGTCCTATCTATTAATACTCACCTATACGTTCTCTGTTTCCTTTCTGTGACAATTACAGAATTCGGTGTACATTGTTTCTCACTTTAGATATTACAATGCTTCATTTTCCTGCTGGCTGTTTTGTGCTATTAGTGTTCATAAATAATGTGCACTGGGCTATATTGGATGTGCGTTTCAGGGTTGAGGTCACTTTGACCTCTTTAGGTGTGGTTCCCACAAATTGATTTGGAGCTCTTCCTGTTGCAAAAGGTTCCCTTTGTTTTCTGGAAGTGCACAGGAACAATGTCCTGTCATTGTTGCATGAATTGCATTAGTGATCAAAGCTCCCCTTTTACCTGAAACACAGCATCCCAAAATTTCAAATTTTGTGAATGGAGGAAGAGAGCCATGTCATCGTCAGTACTGTCCAGTGCCATCTCATTTTTGTATTAAGTCTAGTACTGTAGTTACTGTTTTGGACTCCTTTGCTTACATTCATGAAGTTAGCCAGTTTGGTACATCTTTCCATTTCTGTCTCTTATGCTCTCCACCTTCCATGGTAAATACATAGCACAGTGGTGTGCAGGGCCATGTTCTCTTATTCAGCTCTTGACTCACTAAGGGAATCTCAGGAATTGCATTGCTTCCTAGAGTTTTTAGTCTTCCTCTTGAATCTTCTGTGATACCAAGTCAAAGGACTGGTCGGATATGAAATCTTGTAGCAGTTTCTTTTTTTGACTCCAGGGTCAAAACACTTTTATTAGCCTGCATGCTAATGTCATCTACCACTCTAAGGATGGATTTTCCCTGCAGCAAATATGTTACTATTTGTGTATATGGTTTCATCCATACAGTATACAATAATCCAGTTTGAAACCATTAACTGCCATGGCTCAATGCTGTGGAATCCTGATATTTGTAGTTTGGTGGGGCACCAGAGCTCTCTGACAAAGAAGGCTAAATGTCTCACATAACTAGATTTCCCAGAATTCCATTGCATTTATCCATGGCAGTTAAATTGGTGTCAAACTGAATTATTTCTGGAGTGCAGATCTATCCTATGTGTGCATATGATATATGCATATGCTCAGATATCAACACAGTTGCCTGCATTTTGGGAGGATTGTTTTGTTTTGTTTTGTTTTGTTTCTTTGTTTTGCAGAGGGGCTGTGGCTATGAGTGCCTGAAGTAAAAAAAATTCCACTATACCACAGGGGCAAATTGCACATTTCTGCAAGTATATACAAGGCAAAGGCACAACAACCATAGCTTTCTTTCAAGTCTTTCTCTCAACAATTTTGTTTTCTTGGGTGTGACTGCAAGTGTCTACTACTCCCAGGGCAGCTGTAAAGGTAGACTCTATGCTCACCTCAGAGTGGTGCATACACCTCTATGCCTCATTCCCCAAAAGAGATAAAACAAATGTATAAATTCCCTGTTGTCCACTCCTTGCATGAGTGGCTCCATAGATAGCTTGAATGTTTTTTCTCCTTTCATAGAAATGGCTTATATAGCTTTTATCTTTTCTTCCACCAGTTCCATGGTGCAGCTATGTTGTCAGCTGAGAAACCCTAGAGTAGCAGGAGACTTCAGTTGAAGCTCCAATGGTTTGGCTCTCCACTGCTATATTTGTAAGATATCAGGGAGCTCATTAACTGCTAACATTTATACATTTCAAAGGGGCATTCAAAGAAGCCTGTCATAAGTCTTTGAAAAAGACAAACCAGTGCCAGTTGGGGACTTAAAAGCCAGAGGCTGCTAGTTAAAGGTATTACAATTCATGAAGAGTTGGGTGGCAGAAAGGATGGTAAAAGGACAGCAGTAAAGTAAATATTCAGTAATTTCATACTCAAAGAAAGCAAAGAGTAATTTTAGTAATTTTCCTATTGCTGTAAAAAAAAGTATTTGAAAATTGTGCTGTTTTCAAGGAATATTTGCTGTTCAGGACATTCCGAGCAAATTTCATGTGGTAATTTTGTACATAAAATAGTTTATATGTATATAGGAACCATTTTATCCCCAGAAATTAATCATAATCATAACGATTTCATAGAGGATATGCTGTTTTGTATTCAGAAAGTGCTGTCATTGGGAACTTGTTCAGTGAAAAATTCAAATGTGGGCTATTGTTTTGCAGAAAACAGCTTTTTCTGCACAGAAAATGCTGATTACTACACAGAAAATGTCATTTTCTGCAAAAAAAAAATGCCATATATAAATTTTGCACAGGATATGTCTCGAACTGCAACATTTTCTTCATTACAGGATTCTTGTTAAGAGTTTCCCAGTACTGAAGAATCACATTTTTACAGTATTTTCATTATTTTTAAATCTCTAAAAGATGGTTTGATTCAGTTCTCTTTTTAAAGAATATTACTGCAGTCATATCCTAAAACATATCTCATTTGGTAATACTGGAATCTGCAAAGCAGGAATTGGAGTGGTGTGGCCCTTCAGATGATGTTGAACTGTAAGTCCCATGATCCTTCACCATCAGTCATGCAGATTAGGGTCCTGAGATTTTCAATCCAACAGCATTTGATTGGCCACATGAATCCCACTCTTAGAGCAAGCTGCAAATCAGATTACACTCTTAATAATATAATAATTTCTAATGACAGTGATTAGAAATTGAAATCTTTTAACAAACTATTTCCCCTCTCTCCAGATGGACCTTGCAAAGGAAGAAAAGTGTGAATTCCTGCCTTTCCTTTCTCCTCGGAAGGTTGTAGTGAAAGGAGGGAAAATTGTTGCCATGGAATTTGTTCGGACTGAGCAAGATGAAGATGGAAACTGGAAGGAAGACCACGATCAGGTTGTCCGTTTGAAAACAAATGTGGTTATCAGTGCCTTCGGTTCAATCCTGAGTGACCCTAAAGGTAACTTTCAATCATAAGAAATGTGATTTGGCAAAATATAAACACTTTTAAGTCTAAAAGAAAAGTTAATTTCCACTTAAGCCCAAAAGGAATAAGATTCTAAAAGGAATGTTGAACACCTGCTGATAATTTGAAATAACTAGACAATAATCAAAATAATTATATGACAATAATGAATAAAACAGCCTGAAATATAGTTGCATGTTCCATTTGTTTTGTTTTTAAATATCAATTGTTCATTTTTGAGTTTATGTATATAATTTTTCCCCCCATTGTGTTGCTCATACAGTACATCCGTGCCATACGTGGGCATGCTATATGCGGCTTTAACCTTACATGAAAGGTTAAGCTGCCAGGAATATAATGGCGTGCACAGAACACTCCCTCGTTAAAACAAATGGGGTTTGAGCATACATGTTTTCCCCATATGCAGAGTTGGGGGTCCGGAATGGATCCCCCTCATATGGGGAGGGCCCATGGTATTACTGTTCATGTATAGAAGAAGCAGATTGCTAAATTTTTACGTCATCTAGTTTTCCTGCAAACTTATCAGGGAAAATAGAAACAAGTTTCTTTCCCCCTTTTTTTGACTGACCCAGATAGATCAGTTTTAAATGCCACCTGAGCTGAACCTGAAAACAATACTGATATTGTTGCAATTACAATAATCCCCTTAGATTGTAGGATGGATGTGGATATCCCAGTAGTTCATGCTATCTGATCATTGAATAAATGCAAAGAATTTACAAAACAAAAATCTACATTTGAGAGCTGAAACTGTGGGTGGAAATGAAAAGAAAGGTAAATGTATCATGAAGTTAGCTTCTGAAGCTTGCACAAGTTGCACTGAAGAAAAGTTGTGATAGGTACACCATGAAACTTCAAATAAATAAAAAATGTTGTTGTCCCTCAGTATTCCATCATGCCAGTGATGAATTAAGGATTCTACCTCTTTGCATGTCAGAGGCACCTCTCTCTTTAACACATATATGGTAGGCAGGTATAACCTTGTCCCTTCTATGGTCTGGACAGCTGTGGCTAATTGGATTTGGCTAATGGAGATGGGTGAGAATATCATTTCAATTTGTTTTTGAAGAATGTATCAAAATTTGCAAATTTAGTATCTGAGATGGAAAGAACGTGAGATTTTAATAATCTTCAGTCCAAGATTCTTTTTATCATTATTCAACAAAGTTTAAAATGTTTACATTCTTCCATATCCCGATGTTTTCTAAAACATTCAAATGTAATATTTAGCTTTGACTTGTTGTCATGTTTTGCCCCCTTTATCTCCCTTGGTTTTATAGAATAAAATTAAAATAAATAAATAAATAAATAAACTAAATATGTGAACTGAAGAGAAAGTGAAAATGAGAGTGTTTTCCATCCCTGCTCCACACAAATGAAAATGAATAAGAATCGCCTTTTCTTCCTCTGCATTGTTTTGAAATAAATAAAAAATTGAACTGAAAGGGCCTCTTTTTTTAGTTCAGTTTTCATTTATTGCAAAACAAATCCACACTCCAAGGAGGGACTATAAGGTCCTTAGATGTGATTTAGCAGAGTTTCCTGTCTTCCGTAGGTTTAGTCTGCTTCTCTACCAGTTCCAATATTAAGTTGCAATAAGAATTTGATTTATTTGTTGCTGATGTGCTAAAGAAAAAAAAGACAACACTTGAATCAGTAATGAAGCCTTGATTGCTGAAGTTAACTTTAATTAGAGCTTATAAGAGCATACAGTATTTGAACAGCCTGGCTAATACATAGCATGCTGAATATAGATTCACCAGATCACACCGGTAGCATCCATAGTCTCACCTGACAGTAATGCAATATCAATCCGTTTAGTGGTCTTATTCTGTTTATCCTCTTTTATTGTAGCCCTGGGGTGAACAAAAACTGTGCTGAACCCAGCAGTATGATTAAATTCCTGGTTTCATTAGTTGACTTTTTATTTGTTTGCTTTTAAGATTACAAGTTTGGTTTTTGTTTAGTTTTTGTTTCAAGTTTTGTTGGAGAGTGTTCACATGACATTTTTGCTACCTCTAATAAGTAGAAATATGTTAGTAATGAGAGACTAGGAGGCTATGATATCAGACTGCACATCTGGATCTTCTGAGAAGAACTGGACCTCTGAGATCCAGCTATACCAGGACTGTGAAAACTGCCAAATTGAGTCACATTCTGAAAGATATGTCTGGTCCTGCCATTAGATAGAGTGAGTTAAATTAAAACACCAATTAAAACACCAATTGACGGTAGTGGTGTTGGTACGGGGGAGGACAGACCAACTTAGTGTCAAGTGAATTGAAGCCCTTACATCTCTCTGCTCTGAGATATGGTGGGGAATGTTGTGCTGGCACCCTGAAATTGGTTCCTGTACATGGAACATGATGAATAAAGGAACAGTTTGCCATTCACCTCATGTCCATTTACCAGAGCCATGATCTCCCCATTCTGTTTTCTTGCAGGTAATTTGGCATGATATATTCTTTTTTGTAATTTTCCTATGGCAGCGAGTGTTGCAGTTTTTACTCTTAAAAACATGCAGGGAAACCAGTACTTGTGAAGGAAAGGGATTTACAGCATTGTTCAAAGATCCACTTTTGCATTTATTCAGCTCCACCAGCAATGTCATTTAAGAGATTTTACTGTGGCTCTCTTTACATAACAATGTGTATGTGTGTGTGTGTGTGTGTGTGTGTGTGTGTGTGTGTATATATATATATATATATATATATATATATATATTCCTTCTAAGGGCTAATCATATTTGATCTAGAGCAGTGGTTCCCAATCTTCCTAATGCCGCAACCCTTTAATACAGTTCCTCATGTTGTGGTGATCCAAACCCATGAAATTATTTTCATTGTTACTTCATAACTGTAATTAAATAGGTGTTTTCCAATGGTCTTAGGCAACCCCCATGAAAAGGTCAGTCAACCCCCAAAGGGGTTGCAGCATTAGAAAGTTTGGGAACCACTGCTCTAGATCAAATATGATTATGCCTTAGAAGGACCTATATTTTTTTGTTATGTAAAGAGTTGGGAACCACTGATCTAGAGCATCTTAAAATGGTTTCATCTCTCCTACAAGCCCTCATTCCTCTCATAACGGGACCTACGGACACATTTTTGCCCTTCATGGATTAAGATATTTTTTTTCACTTTTTCACTGCCCTGAATCACTTTTCAGTTGCAACAGCCCCAGCAGGAAATATATTCATTGTAGACAGTGATGCTACATATTTGTTAGCAGCTTTTAAAAAAAGGAATTAAAAATATTTTTTAAAATGCAGAGCCAACAACAATAGAACTTCAAGTACAAATGTTCTGCCTCTCAGATAACTGCTATTCAATGCCTTAGTAAAGATCTCCATTTATCTAACACTAGAAGCTGCCTTCTACAGAGCGAGTCCATTGGTCTGTCCGTTTAGTTCAATACTGTTTACACTGGCAGTCAGCAGATCAGTCTGAAGCCTTTCCTGAAGAGATACTCCCAAGCTTGAAGATGTGCTTCACTACTGAGCTTTGGCTACATTCCAAAGTTTGAATGGACTGAAACACAGCAGTGATACTGTTAGTCAATTTGAGAACCCTTTTTCAGAGAAGTGATTCTATGCAATTTTCTGTGTGGGCAGGTCCAAGGTGGGTTGAGCCCCCTTTTCCAGTGTCTGTGTGACTGTGGAGGGGGGGAGAGATAGATGAATAGATAGATAGATAGATAGATAGATAGATAGATAGATAGATAGATAGATAGATAGCTTGAGCCTGAAAAGATTTGTATGAAAAGGAATAGCATTGAATGGAAGAATCATACCTCCAACAGGCTTTTGGAGTTGTGATTTCTGAGCCATTTTGTTTGCAGTATTGAGCTGCATAAAATGCCTTTGTGAGCTGAATGCAGCTTGTAGATTGCTCAATTCCTAGTTTTGCTCTGTAGACCAAGCAGTAGCTCTATGCGCTCCTCTCTCCTTAGTTGCTACCTGCCCTTTTAAGGGAATAGAATCTGCAGTGGGAGAAAATTTGCCCACGTTTCTTCATGTAAACTTATGGTTCCATGCTTCAGCAAGGAGTGGGATCCTCATTCCTTTTATCTTGGTTTTGCCAGCTATTAAGAAGTCAGTCCCAAAATAATTTCTTCTGTACAGGAAACAGTCTTATCAGTTCTGTTTACAGTTATCCTTTAGTCTAGATTGTGGGTGAGATGTTTGAGTTATATAATAATTACATAAGAATTTCCCAAAATTTCCAAATTTGTCCTATTCAAAATAGAAACAACTTGAGAATAAAATAAATGTGAATGTGGGAAAAATCTAAATGTGAGAAAAACCAAAACTCATCAGTTCATCCAAACCAAAGGCTTAACTCTTAAAAGTATGAGCTTGAATCTCTCTGCATTCAAACATGTTAGTGATGAATTATTGCTGCCACACATATAGGCAACACAGGTGCAATGTGGCCTTCTCCACAGGTGGAATAATTGTTATCACTGAATGTGTCCAATACAAACGGGTCAAAATTCTATTTCTGTTGGTTTTGGAGGAATTTACCAAAAATCATGAATCACATATTTGGCAGAGGAAGAAGTTGTAGCAAGCCATGGGAGACTGTGGGGATTCCCTGCCTGCAGCCTTCTGAAGGCTGGGTGTTTTCAGAGTGTGTTAGCTAGGGCACAGTGTCCAGCCACTGCTTCACCTTGGAAACTAGTTTGGCTGGAAAAGGAGCTCACCTCCAGTTTGTGCAGAAAGCAGTTGAGTCCCAAGGTCTAGTCTCAGCTGATGTCAGCAAATTCTAGATAGCAATGGCCAATTTTGTTCCATCTCCTTCTTCCCTGCACAGAGAAGGGAAAAGAGAAGTGACACACTCTCAATTGGCATGTGTAAGTGTTGGCTGAATCCTGATGTAGCTGAGTGTGGTTTGCTTCATGCACTCCTCTTCCCTTCAGACTGGGTGGGAGAGAACCAAATATCTAGGACTCATTCTCTTACCTCTAAGCACTGACTGGAGCTTTGATTCCAAGGCATACATGCCTCCAGGGATTTCTCTCCCTCCAACACACACCCTACTGGGACTGAGTTTCTGAAGTTTGACCTGGCAACCTCTCCAAGCCAGATTACACCTGGAGGTCAAACTTGCCCCGATGTACTCCGCCTCTAATGTTGTTGCTTTATTTTCATTTTCTTCAAAACAAAACAAAAGAAAAAACCTTCAATGCCACTACAACTAACACATGCATGGTTATGCTATCAAGGTTATCAGCATGTTGCAGAATACATGCACTTTCTTTCCTTTGAAATGACTGAAATGACAAGAGGTAAAAGGGTATGATGATAAACAATACCATTTGGTATATAGGATATTTAAGATACCACTCATTAGAAATTATAGAAGGTGCACATTTTTATTAGAATTAATTTAAAAGGGACTAAAACAAAGAGGAGCTGCTTTAAGGGGCTATTTTAAGCCTAGCGTCACATTGCGGAGTTTTGCCATAGACAGTTGCAATGAAGCACAACATGATTACTCTGTAATTATTTTTTTTTCCTTTCCCCCCATAGCTGCACAAGAATAGTTTTCTTCCCTTGTGAATTGCTACACTCAGAATTTCAGCTTATCATTATTTGCCAGGTTTCACTAGAGGTTGATACCACATATTCTCTTACTAAGAGACCATTGATAAATCTGCAGTTTGGCACCAGACTTGAGCTCAGGATGCTGTATTTGATCCCCCCTCCCTGCAGTTAGGTCCAATGAAGAACTATATGTAATGAGGGAAGGGGAAGAGATTACCAAAACTTCCACTTAGGATACAGAAATATATAACTTGAGTGAATATAATATTCCTAAGTAAGCAACAGGAATAAATATCACAGCCATCACTGGCTGGTGAGTGGGCCTTAATAATAACAACAGCAGCAGCAGTTGCAGTAGCAGCAGCAACATCCACCACAGCAACAAGACTATATCTTTCTTTGAAGAAGTAAAGAAAAATAAATTTTCGACAGGTTTAGAGAGCAAGCATGGTGTGTTGGTTTGAGTATTGGATATTGGTTCAGTTCTGCACCTGGAAATCCCACTTGGTGACAGGGGAAATCACACAGCCTCAGAGGAAGGCAATGCCAAACCTCCTTTGAACAAATCTTGGCAAGAAAACCCATGATAGGATCACCTTAGTGTCCTACCAAGTCTGAAATGATTTGAAGGGACACAACAACAGCATCAATACATATTGAAAGGCTATGAAGCAGTGAAGAGCAATAACTGTCTAGAGCTGCCACTCAGGCATCACATATCATAAAAATTGAAGCAGATTTGATGGTAAGATTTTTTTTGTCTGGTGAAGAATCAGATATTTTAAGTAATCTGATAATGCTAGTAAAATTACTCAGTATAAACTTGCTGTCACATTGCAGAGTTAATGCAGTTTGACACTGCTTTGTCATGGCTCCATCCTAGGGAATCCTGGGATTTGTAGTTTGCTGTGGTCACACAGCTCTCTGACAGAGATATCTCACAAAAGAAAGGATCCCAGAATTCCCTAGCATTGCACCATGGCAGTTAAAGTGGTGTCAAACTGCATTAGTTCTGCAATGTAAATGCAGCATAAAGGCCCGAACAGACAGGCCAAAATAAAACTGCTTCAGGTCACTTTGGAGGTATGCTGTTTAAATGTCACATGAATCTTAAGAGGCCAGAAGCTGAGCCAAAGCTGTGCTCTAGTCCTTAGTGACCTGAAGCAGCTTTATTCTGGCTCCGAAGTGACCTGAAGCAGCTTTATTCTGGCTTGTCTGTTCAGGCCCTATGTGGAAGAAGGTTTTATGTGTCCTTCATCTTCAACAAGGCACAAGAGTCATGGTGAGTTTTCAGAACAGCAGTGTCTAGGCATTGTTAAGAGAGTAGTAGGAGAGAGATCCATGTCCTAGAATCATGAGAAAACTTGGCAACTTTGGCAGGCTAGAAATCTCATCAGTCACTGAGAACACTGGAATCCTGAAGGTTTCTTCCCAGATTCTAGGAAACAGGCTGCTTATTCATGCAACTTTAATTCAGCCACTATATCATTAGTTCTCATTTTAAAAAAGAGAAAGGTATGTGGAACAAAACCTATTTCTCCAAACATTTACAGACATATTCCTCTCATAAGGGGCCTGTAACTCCCATTCCATTCTGGCAAACTCAATAACGTGTTATAACTTAATAAAAGTTAATAGTGACATGAAAATGAGGATTTCCAGATCAGGAGTCAAAGCTCAGTTGAATTTAGAAGCCTCCAAATTAGTCTAAACCCATTCAACATGTTTTCTGAATTGCTAAATTGGATTCAAATGGCAATCCTGAGGTCAGTGACTCTCTCTAACTGAAATAGTAGACATGATGTCTAGATATATTTTTGTTGTTTGTTGTTAACTGCCCTTGAGTTGATCTCAACCCATGGCTGTCCTACAACATTTCCAAGACCTTCTGTCCTCCACTTCTCTGCTCAACTCCTGCAAACTGATACTTGTGATCTTTTTAATAGAGTCCATCCATCTTGCATGCGGCCTTCCTCTCTTTCTACTTCCCTCTACCATTCCTAGCATTACTGTTTTTTCCAGTGATTCATGCCTTCTCATGAGGTGTCCAAATTACGACAACCTCACTTTTGTCACCTTGGCTTCTAGGAAGATTTCTGGCTTGATCTGCTCCAGGACCCATTTGTTTGTCTTTTTGGATGTCCGTGGAATCCTTAGCACTCTTCTCCAGCACCACATTTCAAACAAGCTGATTTTCCTCCTAGCCTCCTCCTTAACTGTCCAGCTCTCAGATCCATTCATGGCAATAGAGAATACAATGGCTTTTACTTTTCTGCTCAGCTGTATATCCTTGCATTTTAGGATCTTCTCTAGTTCTTTCATAGCTGTCCTTCTCATTCTTAATATTCTTCTGATTTCCTGGCTGCAGTCTCCATTTCTATCAATGTTTGATCCCAGGGATGAGAATTGTTTCACTATTTTTATTTCTTTGTTGTCTAATTCAAATAGCTACACATAAAAAAACAACAACAAGTAAATGCAATGAAAATCTGCACTGCCTTTTTTTCCTCCATGAAGATGCAGTTCCTCTTTAATGATGGACACCTAAGACCTCAAATACTGAGTTGATCAAGTCTATTGAATGGATATTGAAAAATTCTGCTAAGTTCCCCATATCTTCTCACAAGAGATAATGGGAGGCTTCTGCAGCTTTTCATAGAAGGTCTTAGAAAGAGAGTTGGCGATTGGGAGAGCATCAGGCCTCAGCATGGACTTGTAAACATCACCAGGAGTGTAATGCACCTGCATGAGACATGCATAGAGATGGTGCTAAAGTAGAACAGATTTTGAACTGAGATATATTTCCTGCTACTACTGTTGAAATAACTTTTAATACAATGTTGATCTCTTTCTCTGCTTATGACATATGAAAATGATCATGCTTATGCATCATATTATACATATACAGTGTGCCCGCGTTATATGCAGCTTTCAGCATGGGGTGAAAGCTGCGTGGGAGCGCATGGGTGCAAGGGGCTGGAGCATGCACGGTATTTGGCTTACGCAGGGGGTCCGGAACGGATCCCTCGCGTAAGCCAAGGGCGGACTGTACATTTATGTAAGGATAATGAATGTATATTATAAATATACATATATGCATGCGTATACATAATATTTCCAAGAGTGCCCTCTATATCCATGAATTTGTCATCCATGGATAAACCATCCACAGCTTGATAATATTTTTTAAAAATCCCAAAAGAAAACCTTGATTTGACATTTTATATAATGGACACCTTTTTGCTATGCCATTTTATATAATGGGTCTTCAGCTTCCCATATTTTGGTATCCATGGGGAGTCCTGGAGCCAAACTCCAGTGAATACTAAGAGTCCACTTTATGTTTTGATCTGATCTAATCCTCTAATAAAGCAAAGCAGTCAATTTAGACTCCAACTACATATTTGTGTCTATTTATTTCTTTTGTTCTTTTATTTCTGGCAATCTTTTGTCGATTTCCATCTCCTAGCAAACTGCATCATTCTATCAAGTTACTTATTATTTAACCTGTACAAGTGTTAATCAGAAATCACTATATTTCCCAAACTGTATTCAAGGCTATACTGCCAGCTTTCAGTGAAACAAGCTTGTTAGATGCATATCAAAAATAACATTAATGAGCTACGAACGCCAAAATTACAGGAACTTATGAAATTGGTTAAACAGAAAATACCATTAAACTGTTTACTGAGGCTTCACAGATATACTGCAGCTAATGAGCATTTCTCCTATTTAAATAAGCCTAAATTGAACACACATTACATGGATACATAATTAGTCATGGCAGTCAAGCACACACTGTGTCACTTTTAAAGCTTTATTTGAGGAATCTTTTTCCATTTGATTTGTTTTGTTAATTAAAATATTTTCTGGCTTTCCAATATATCTTAATATTGCTGGGGGGAGAGGGATTTTCCCCAAACTGATCTATATGGTTGTTGCATCCTCATTTGTGTATAGCTGACAGAAATAGACAGTTTGAGCGCTAATGTCATGTGTGAACTTGTATAGTTTTTCATTTGTTTCTTCTTGAATTATTTGGTAACATTTGTGCCCTTTCATCCATTCTGAGTGATCTGCTCTTATTGCATTACTGTTGTCTATGTTCCGTGCTGGCAGCTGTTCACATCCTATTATTATCTAAGTTGCCGTTGGAATGGACAAATAGGGAGATTATTATTATTATTATTATTATTATTATTATTATTATTATTATTATTGCTTATTTTTAAAAAGATTTATATGGTTTCACTAGATTCTGGATTTAGGGTAGTTCACTGTAGGTATATATACCCTATCATTTGTAAAAGAAGATACATGAGTGCAGCTAATTCATTATAAAGTCAAAGAATCATGCTGCCATATAAATAAATATGATTTATATCCTGCCTTATACCCCAGTTTTCACTTTCTATATGCACTCATGTATAAGTCTAGAAAATTTAGTCAAAAAATTGATCCACAAAACCTGGGTCAGCATATCCATGGGTAGGTACCATATTTTAACTCTTGTCAGAAAATGAACCATCTCTTTGTCTGTGTAGAGTGGTGAAGGGCAACAGCTTAGTCCAGGGGTAGGCAACCTGCAGCCCGTGGGCCGGATGCGGCCCGGCAAGGCCTTGGGACCGGCCCGAGCCCGGTCCTGCCGCCGATTGCCGCCGGAGCCTTTGGCCTATCAGGAGGAGGCGGGCAAGGGGGGGCAAGCGGCAGGCAAGGGGAGCAAGCAGCGGGCAAGGGGGGCAATTGTCTATAGAAGCCTCCGAAACATGCATTTATATTAACATTTTTTTAAAAAATTAGAAAATTGTTTAGCGTGTCCTCTACATTTTTAAAAAAGTGTCCTCCATTTGAATTTTTGTCCTACATTTGTCCTGGTTTATTTATTTATTTAATTTTTTTTTAAAAAAATTATTTAATTATTTATTTTTGGGCTTCGGCCCCCCAGTTGTCTGAGGGACAGCAACCTGGCCCCCGGCTCAAAAAGGTTGCCTACCCCTGGCTTAGTCAGTCACAGGAGAACCCTAAAAGGAGCACTGAGCCCTTTGATTCTCTCCACTGTGATGCTGTTTCCTGAGTGGGAAAAATGTGGTGTTGGTGGCTCTTTGATGCTTCTCCTCAAAAGAGTGTCAAGAGGAACCATGCCTTGAAGAAGACATTTGTGTATATTTGTGAGCTTCGTTGGGTTCAATTCAGGCAATTATCACATTCAAGTTAAATGCTGTAATCAATGCTAATATAGTCTCCATTTTCTTTGTTTTGCCGTTTTGAATTGTCTTAGCCCTGCCTGTATCTGGTTGCTTCCCATACACATCACACAGCCACCATTTCTGTAGTTCCCTCCTCCTACAACCCACTTTTACAGTGAGCGCAAACAGTTATGCCTGCCGGGATTTTTCAAGTTCTTTGGCATCATTTCCTCTGCTACTTCCTTTACAACCTTTGTTACATGTCCCTATGTTTTGCCTTCGATTTATCCACAGGTGATATCAAAATCCATACCCCCCCCTCCCCAAATCTTCCCTTGACTTATACATGAGGCTGACTTATAGTTGTATATATACAGTAATTCATCTCACAAGATTTATTTTAAAAATGTGTCACACTGAAACACAAATAACCTATTTATTTAATTTATTTAAAAGGTACTTTTAAATGTAGGCTCCCCCGCGGAGCAAAAAGAAGCTCCATTTTGGAGCTTCTTTTTGTGGCGCCTTTATGACGTCGCAAGGTGCCGCTGGCGCATTCGCAACGTCATAGGCGCTGCGACACGTCTGGACGCTATGCGTCCAGTATGTAAACATGGCGGCCCCCATGTGGAAGGGGCGCCGCCATGTTGTACGTATTCTATACGTACTAGGGTTAGGGGGGTGCAGAAGCACCGCCCCTTCCTAACCCTAGTACGTATAGAATACATACTAAATGGCGGTTTATATCCCGCCATAGATACACCAATTAAAAGTCCCTTCTTCAACCCCCCCCCCATCATAATACAAAATAATATCACTCTTCCCATGATGGCCAGTTCTTTTGTTGAGGTTGATGTTGATGTTCTTTTCAAAACACAACCATCTACCCCTTTTACTGTCTCAACTAGTTGACACCTTTTGACCGAAAATGCTCTTTATGAAGATGGTATGTCAGAAAACTGAACTTTCCTGACTAGCCTTAAGATGTGAACTGTCCCAAGAAATTCAAAGTATGACAAACAATTATTATTTATGTATTGTTTATAATAATCCTGACAAGAAAAGATAGCAACTGACCCTAAATTATTTATTAATCTTTTGTGTTAGAACATTAATTTGAAACCAGTCTAACTGGCATAAATTCATATATGCTAGCTACAGGCAACTGTGTAAATTGTATATATGAAATCTAGTGTTTGTTGTTTTAGGAGGGTATGTCACTGTGCTTCTCTCATATAGGGTGAAATAAGCTACGTATATATCATTGTTAGTGCATTTGAAGAAAAATGGAAAGCAGATTGTGGTTAGTAAACTGACTAACTTTTCTTATTTAATCATCCCATGGCTATGAAGTCCACATTCAGAAATCTAGAAAAGTATCTATATTATTGGGTTCTTATCCTTAGAAATAGTAAACTAATGGACTGAGCAGAAAGACAGAGAAAACCAGACTGATCTCAGTTTTTTGAAAGCAGATGGAAGCTTCAGCGTCCACACGGCCTGCTTTGAAGGTGGGCTGAACATCCATGGGAAGTCCACACCTCTTGGAGTTTTTTCCGCCTCCCCCCATGCATGTGCACCATTGCATGAACATACTGGCATACCACCTGAAACAAACAAGCCTCTCTCTTCCCACCCAGTTGTCATCCCATTGGATGCCCCATGTGACCAGCCACACAGTCACATGAGCAATACTCTGCTGGTACAGTGCATTGGTGTCCGTAGTGACAGATTAGCAATCTGTGCATTCCCTCCCCCCTCCCATAAATGCCCCTTTCCCCCTTCACCACATCCCCCTGTTGGATTGTCTAGTTTGTGTATGTGTTAATTGCATCCATTGCATTATTGACCAACTGCTGTGTTTGTCATACTTTCGTGTCATGAGGTGTGTGACAACTCAATGGTGCAATGGGTAGATGGTGCAGCTGGCCACATGTACACCTATATGCTAAACTGGAAAAAAAAAAGTATGGTGAGCAATGACACCAACACTGGTGTCTCACTGGTTCCCAGGGTGCATGCCCCAGAGCCCTTTCATATGCCACCTGGCCTTTACCACATACCACACTTGTGCCTTGCTGTTTATGTGCTGGTGCACTGATGCACATTTTCCCCATTAAATTGGAGTATCAGAGCTTATTTTTCCTCCAGTTTTTTGCCTTGGAGCACAGCTTCATGTCAGTTTCCATCTGGTTTGGCACCATACATCATCTGAACAAGTAGGCTTCAAGTTGGTTTGAAGCTGCTTTATTTTGTGAGTGTGGAAAGATCCTAATTCAGCAGTTTTGGACACAGATACAAGTAGATTCTACGAGTACCTCTACTCAGTACAATATAAATCTAGTCATGGCACTTTGCACCTTCACTGGACTTACTCAAATACAAGCTTTGTTTGTTTTATTTGAGCCTAGATTTTTGCAGGCAGTGAAACATTAAGAGAGACTAATCACTTCTGTCCCTGAAAGTGACACAGTATTTCCATGTTTAACATTAGCTGCTGAAACATGCAAAGCAGGAGGGTTTTGTTTTTTGTTTTTTTTTTGCTAATATTTTTGTCTGAGCCATCAGTGCCTTATCTTAGTATCCAGCATTTCAAAATATTTTGTTCCTGGCACTATCAGTATTCACAGTTCTGTGTGGTGTTCATATTAATTTATTCAAATAATACTTTGTTGACTGTATCAAAAATGAAATACAGACTCTAATTATTAATTCTTCCTAATGTATTTTGAGATTATGCCTGTGTGAGGATCTAAATCAAATCTGTTCTTTTCCCACCTACTGTCACTCCTCAGCATCAGTTCCTTGCTCAGGGTTTTCAATCATGCCAGTAGCCATGATTCAAAGAAATTATACATACACATAGTAAAACTCTATTCAACCCCTTCCCAAATATTTTCTTTGAAGAACCTTAAGTTTAATTGATCCACTTTCAGTATAACTTCTCCAAACTGAGGAGGCTAGATGCTTAGAACATCTTAAAGATCCTTTTGTCTTCCACTGCAGAATCAGCTACAAGAAATGCATGAAGAAAACTCTTGGCTGTAGATAACTTCATAGTATTGTTTCTAGAATAGACTTCCTGTTTCAAATCTCTCTCAAATGCTCATTTTAAAAGAAATTGTTATTTGACACTGTCTAACTTCACTTTTCTGACCCTTTGCGGCCACAAATAAACCCTTAATACTAAAAACACACATGCACAAAAACACTATTATCTCCCCGATCTCATTATTTAACCCATTGATGTGGAAATGGAAATTGGAAAATTATGAAAATCCAGTTCCTTCCTATAATTATAGTTTTTCCTCTACAGAGGGTTTCCCAAAGGAAAACACAGCTGCTTATGCTCTTATATATATAAAAAAAAACTCAACCCACCAGAACACATCTTTGACACTGTTCTGTGACAACTGAGAAATATGCTAGCAGGTTTCTCTTTTACATATATGACAGCACAGCTACATCAGTTTAATTGACCTTAGCAAGCTGCATCTGTGTGTGGTACATCCACAAGCAATTCTACCCAAAAAAAAGTAGGAGAGAGAGAGAGAGAGAGAGAGAGAAATTAAACCTGGGTGCCATGATACGGTATTGCCTATAGACATCATTTTGATATAGGGTATCTAGGCATATTAAAACATTTCCCCTTACTTTCATTATAACGAAACCCTCATAATGAAACCATACCAGGGGCCTAGGATTTTGCAATGAAACATGTTATTCTGAATTTATAACAATAACAAAAGAAACATTTTTATTTTAACATTAATCTTATTATTTTCATATGGAGCCAAATTAATAATCTGCAGCTCTATTGCTCATTTCTTTATATTACAGTCTTGCTGTTTACTGCTTCTAATTCTTTAGTGCTTATTTGCTCATTGCAAATAAGCCAATCTTGCCCTAAGGAAGTGAGGGAGAGATGTGTTTTTTCTCCCACACCCCACCTCTTTATCACTACTACTACCCTCTGAGATAAGTTGCACTGAGAATTTAATACCTAACCAACAGAGTGGAAATTTATGAAGAACTGAGGATTTGAGGCCAACTTCTCTGTCTGATTGAGATATTTCACTTTCTGATCTACAAGGCTTAGCCTGATGATGTGAAACTGCCAGTTTACATTTGTTAAAAAGTCATCACGTTCTTGTCCTCCAAGATTTTGTCCCATTACAAGCGTTCCCCAAATTCATACCCCAAATTCCTGTAGATTTTTGTACACACTGTTCTGAATGTACACAGTTTTGTACATTTTTCTCAAATCAGATTTTTATGTATTGGGGGGGCCTTGTACAAAACAGCATTCCATCATGTTTTCCCTTCACCTGCAGTTTGAACTGCAACACTCTGAATATAGGTTTAGCACCTCTTCTGTTGTTTGTGAGAATTAACTCATAGTCTACATGATGTGTTGAAGAGAATGATTGTTGTGACAATTCACTTCATGCTATGGTTGTTATAAAAAGACACCAAGTATTTTGGGAGGGAAAATGGTACTCATTCTTCTCTACAAGAATTGTAATGGAACATCTCAAAGCCTGGGAGAGAGGTGAGATCTAACCTAAAAGGTTACAAGGAACAAATGTGCTGTTTTGTATAACTTAAGCCTTTGAAATGAATAAATCTCATATTGCATTTACAATATTACTCATATGTGTGTAAAGCTCAAAACAATGCAGTTGTTTGCATTGAGACAAAAGAGTGTCTTCCCTACCTTGTTCTTGGAAAGTTATTTTTTAAAAATATATCACTTATTTTCTGCAACCTTACAGAAAAAATAGAGTTAATTATCTACTTTCTTGGTTCGTGAAAGGAAATAGAAAAGATATTTTCCATTGCTTAAAAAAAAATAGCAGTGGAATCCTACAAAGTTCTGGCTTTGGGGGGGATAGACTCCCCACCACCACCACCACATCCATTTCACTGTCATATCCACAACTGGCTATGAGACAGCAACGTGAGGCTTAGCACAAACCAGCATTGGACACTGATATTCCTCTTCCATTGTTTAGTGAGGCCAGGTCTTCATAACTATAAAAGCAACTTAAAGGTTCCAGTTATACTGCAAAAGGAATGAAGACATTCCTCATTCTAATTACCATAAGTTAGGTATATCTCCCTTTTGAAAAAGGAATCCTGCAAGTGGCTGTGATGAATTACTTCCAAGTTCTGTCTCTGAGTCATTGTCCTTAAGGTTGACTGCATAATCTAGAAGCTGGAGCCTGGACTGAAGCACTATCTCCTGCCTCCCCGAGCGTAATTCTGATATTCAGTGTTATATTCCTAGTGACACTTTTAGCAACACACCAGGGTCCAAACTGCTTCTCCCAGCTCCCATGAGACCCGAATCTTAATTCACCTTCCTTTTCTTGACAATGAGAATGCTATACAGGATTGCTTTCTGACTAGTTTTCCCTAGCAGTTGCAATACTGAAATGGAATAGACCTTGTACTGAGAGTCTGGGAAGAGTAATTCGCCACACCATGTAATATCTATATTACAAATTTAGCTCCTCTACCAGAGCCAATTTCTCAGTCTTCCAAGTCCTTGTATGCTGCTATCTCTGTGATCAAAGCAGCAGAGAGGAAGGGAAGGTTTGCGAAAAGCCTGACATTGTTGCAGAGATCAGCAGCTAAGAGTTGAGGGAAGAGAAGGGTACAGCTTTCAATGAAGCCATCATAAGGAAGGATCAAACAGATTTCACCCGTGAAGAAAATGCTTATATTTGTCTTTATAAATTCCCTTTAGTACTATCACTAAACAGAAAGCCTTGATTTCTA
>NC_056525.1:107814571-107827827 GCF_019175285.1 Sceloporus undulatus
GAACTGGAGGGAGGCAGGTTCATTCCTAAGATTTAAAGCAGTTGAGAATCAGTCCAGTGGTTTTATGCTGCCTGGACATAACTTTGCTCACTGTACAGGCTTCTGCAGCCTGAGTGGTAATTGTCTCCCTGTTTGTTTACATGGGACCCAAGATGGCATACAGTATGAAATTCAAACAAAATACAATTAAAAGAATATATAGCACAAAAGGCTGGATTTTTAAATACATAAATGCACCATCATATTTTTTAAAAAAGAAAAAAAATCCATATTAACAAAAAATACACCATCTTATTAAAATACTTTGTTGTCTCTATGTTACGCCCCAACCTCAAATCCTGGAATTTGCAGCTCTGTCTGCAAGTGCCTGATGCTTAAAGAGCTGTTTTAATTATCAACTACTACTCGGTCTTCTACTTTATTTTAATTTCACTCCCCTGCACCTCTTTTCTTTCAATACAGTAAAAGAAGCTCTGTCTCCTCTCAAGTTTAATAAATGGGGTCTTCCTGAAGTTGATCAAGAGACCATGCAAACAAGTGAGCCATGGATTTTTGCAGGAGGTGATGTCAGTGGACTGGCCAACACAACAGTAGAATCAGTCAATGATGGAAAGCATGCTTCTTGGTACATGCACAAATATATACAGGTGAGTTTTTGAAGGGAAACTCTTCTGGCTTGATCTTGACTTCACCTGCCAAGAGCATACTCTCCTCCACTCCCAAACTGAGTAGTCTGTAATAATAATAACAACAGCAACAGTTCAGGGGAGCCAAAGTTCACAGAGATAAATAAGTTGCAGGTCTGACAGCAGAGCTTTTAGATTTTTAATGGGAAGGGAATGATAATTAAAACCTACTCAGGAATAAAGGTATTGTTAAGTTAAAAGCGGATAAGGTTCCTGTGTGTATTTGGTGGTGCTGGTGATTTGAATGTCATTTTTATTTTGTCCACCAATAAAAATTACTTTTACTTATAAATTCCTATTTCTACCCAAAGGGGACACAACTTAATGCATAATACACTGCATAATAAAACTTACGTAGGCAATTGGAAGAAAACACTTTATAAATATTAAAAACAGCACACAGCATTGAACAGCATGGAATATTTGTTCTTTTCTTTTGAAGAATACTTGTAGCACTTGTCACCTGAGGCAGAAATTGTTATGTAGGGGGTATGACCATGCCAGCATTTCCAAAATATAAATACAAAACAAGAGCACCTGAGCAAAGAAAGCTAACTACCTGTTGACAAAGGAAGAAGTCAAACAAGAGACCCCAGGAGAAACACAAGAGGGTTCTTCCTGATGGACACTTTTTTATACAAATAAAAATAGTGTAAGGCACATGTTCATGTAGGTGAAGGAACAATTGCTTGACTTGTGCTGAGACACTGTATGACTTGCTCTATGTATGTTCTGCTGCTTTGAATAGTACTTCCTGTGGAGATGAACAAGTCATAAGACAGATGTAGGCCACTGATACAAAAAGAAGAAAAGGAAGGAAGGAAGAAAGAAAGAAACTGTAATATTTTCTCAAATATCTGAGTGGCAAAAGAACAAAACAGGAAAGAATATTAGGATATTGTGAACACTGTCTTAAAGATTGGAAGAGAAATGTGGGCACTCACTTGCCCCACTAGGTGCAGTTCTGAAAAGTGGTACTGAAAATCACATTAACTGTTACAAATTAAAAACAACATTTAATCCCCATTATAATTTTTTTTTAAAAAAAAACATACATTTCCGTTGTGTGATTTATGGGATATTATCTTACCACAATGAGGATTGTGATTAGGATATCCAGATGTCAGGGCCTGGTCTTTCTACCTAGGTTTCCAAGCAGGTGGGGATCTCATGGTGTGAGTGTTGCCTTGAAAAAAGTTTGGAGTGCCTGCTGTAGACTCTTTCATTTGACATGGTTTCCTTCTCCTGTATCCCCCCAATTCCATTCTGTTAGCACCAGGGATCAGTGGGAGGGAGCAGTCCGAATGGGAAAATATGATACTAATGGATTGCTGCTTTATAGCTGTTCTAGTTTTTAAAGTAACTTTCCCAGGTCCCCTCCCACCTTCCTCATCGTACCCTAAGTGGTTGAAGCTGCAGCACAATTTTTTTTCTTGATTTGAGGTATGTATGGGTTGCATCTTTCTTTTTAGTAAAAAACAAAACAAAACATGGCACACATGTTTTTCTTCTTCAACACTGCTTAGTAAAAAGGTAAAGAATATAATCAAATTTTCTCATTGTAGCCAAGAAAAGCTGTTTGAAATCTGTGGAAGGCATGTTAGAGACACAGCAACCAAGTAGTTGTTTTGGTGATCTGAAGGAATCAAAACTGAAGTTCTTGGCTCTTTCACAAGATATTATATGTGGTACAAGGCCAAGCACACTGAATGCCCCTGAACACCATTTCCATGGTGAAGCATGTTGGTGGCAACATCATATTGTGGGACTGCTTTTCCTTGACAGGGACTAGGAAACTGGTCAGGACTGAGGGTAAGATGGATGGAAGAAAATACAAGGCAATTATAAAGGAAATTCTGTTTCAGAATAGAAGTTTTGTTTTGTGACACTATATCTTACACCCTTCACAGTGTTTAGTATCTTGTTTAGATCACGTGGCAGCTATGTCAATTAAATCAATTTCCAGTTTGTAAAGAGCAGATGAATACTGTACATACTCGACTATAAATCGACCTCATATATTAGTCAAGGGCAGGTTTGCCATGACCCGTGGATAAGTCGAGGGTAAAACTTGGAGGTTCCTTCGGTGTGTGTATGTGTGCTCTAATTGAGTCTTTTTGCTTCAGTGTTTCAGCCTTCACTCCCCAACAGCGACGGCAGGGGCAGGAGAGGGACTCTGTTTGGTGATTACCCAGGACTCTTTCTGCTTGGCTCGAGAGAGAGAGAAAAAGTGCTCTCCCCACCACATGGGGAAATCTGAAAGGGCTGCTATTACATTACCATGCTGACCCATAAATAAGTCAACATGGGATTTAGGGGTCAATTTTGGGGCATAAATTTTTGGACTTATAGACAAGTATATATGGCACTTCTGCAAGGCACTGTACTAAGTTCATTTCAAGAACTCTTTGATGCAGAATGAAAACTTCTGTGTATCAATGAAGAAGTAATAATGGGACATATATTCTGGAAGTATATTATTTTTTACATTTTCATGTTGTAATGACAGGAGGAGAATCACATTCAGGAAAGCGTAGAAAATTAATATAATTTTTACCATTTCTCAGGAGACGATAATCTGCTGAGCAAAACCAAAGGAAGCAACCTTAGTTGTCTTTGACATGCCACAATAGTCTTTCTTTTCTTTTCCATATGTTTCTAAAATACAAAGAGAAGAAAGAGGATGATTTTGCCTCAGATGCTGCTGCCGAATAACCACAGGAGACCGTGCTGGAGGAAAGGCTACAACTTTATTAAGCAAACCATTGGTAGGGTTGGCACAAAGCATGAGGTCAAACAACCTCACGTTTGTCTGATTAACCACAACCTGGCACCCACCAGCCCTCCCTCGACCCCCTGGTACACAACAATTATCAGCTAGTCTCGCTGCTGCCATTATTGGGTAAGGTGATCGAGAGGGCGGTTGCAATCCAGCTTCAGGTGGTCTTGGATGAAACGGATTATCTAGACCCATTTCAAACTGGCTTCCGGGCGGGTTACGGGGTTGAGACGGCCATGGTCGCCTTGGTCGATGATCTCCGTCTGGGCATCGACAGGGGAAGCGTGTCCCTGCTGGTGCTCTTGGACATCTCAGCGGCTTTCGATACCATCGATCATGGTATCCTTCTGGGGCGCCTGGCAGAGGTGGGAATCGGGGGCACTGCGCTCCAGTGGTTCCGGTCCTACCTCTCCGGGAGGTCCCAGATGGTGCAGCTGGGAGATGTGTGTTCCGATGAGCGGGCCCTTATAACGGGGGTCCCTCAGGGAGCCATTCTGTCTCCCATGCTATTTAACATTTACATGAAACCGCTGGGAGAGATCATCCAGAGACATGGGGCGCGGGGTTATCAGTACGCTGATGACACCCAAATCATTTTTTCTATGTCTCCGACTAATGCAGTGACTGAGGACGGCGTCTCTCCTCTCGTGGCCTGTCCAGAGTCAGTAATGGGCTGGATGAGGGAAAACCGACTCAAGCCGAATCCAGAGAAAACGGAGGTACTCGTGATAGGTTCCCCTGGTCCAGGAATGGCGGTGGTTCCACCTGTCCTGAACGGGGTCACGCTCCCTGTGAAGGACTCCGTGCGCAGTCTGAGGGTGCTTCTTGACTCGTCGCTTCACCTGACGGCTCAGGTGAATGCGACGGTCAAGAGCACCTGTTATCAGCTTCGGCTTATTCGCCAGCTGCGCCCATACCTGGCCCAGAGGGACCTTGAAACAGTAGTACACGCTCTGGTAACCTTGAGATTGGACTTCTGCAATGTACTCTACATGGGGCAACCCTTATACCAAACCCGGAAGCTACAAATGGTGCAGAATATGGCAGCCAGGCTGGTCACTGGCATCTCCAGGGCCAGCCATATAACACCGGCATTGAAAGATCTTCATTGGCTGCCTATTCGCTTCCGGGCCCAATATAAGGCGTTGGTGATTACCTATAAAGCCCTATATGGCTTGGGCCCAGGATACCTGAAGGACCGCCTCTCCCCGTATATTCCGTCCTGCACCCTCAGAACATCTGGGCAGCAATTACTGAAGGTGCCTGGGGCCAGGCTCACCTCCACCACGAGGAGGGCATTCTCCATCGCCGCCCCGGCCCTTTGGAACACGCTGCCCACTGAGCTCCGCTCGGTTACCTCCCTGGCCCAATTCAGGAAGGATCTAAAGACCTTTCTATTCCAGCAGGCATTCCCCGCTTAAAATCCCGTGGGCCTCCCTCCTCTCCTGTGGCAAAGAGGATGGGCTAATGGGGCTTTTAGTCTGTTTAATTTTTGTAATGTATATGTAATTTTGATTTTATGTACTGTACTGAATTGTTTTTATCTGTTGTTGTAAGCCGCCCTGATCTCCTCAGTACCACCTGACCAGGAGACTCCTCCTCCAGGGCAGCTGAACCAATCATCTGCCCTGGAGGACTGGAACTCCCGGTCACTGAGCCCAGCTCCCAGAGCGTCACGGGGCAGAAGGGCCTCCCTTTCGCCCCACGCACTCTGGGGCTTGTAGTCGTTCGCTGCATCTAGTGGCAAAGCGGTCAGCCCACCGAGTCGGGCAACCGCTTTTTGTCAAGTAGAGTAAAATGGGGAAATCCTTAGGTTGCACTGGAAGCAGAAGAAACTAGAGAGTAATGTATGCTAAGGATCACAGATAACTTGTGGACTAAGCCATGGAACATGATGGTGTGTAGTTCGCTGTTTGCATAAATAATGGGGATGAAAGGGGGCCCATTGGTATCTTTTTACCAAGGTGACACACTGAAGTAGGTCGTGAGCAATAGAAGCAGAGCTTGGAAATGTTGTTGTTCTTTTAATTGGAACAGTATCCATGCCTGGTGGGGCTTCTGGATGTTGTAGTCCAAAAAAAAGCCTCTGAACACTGAATAGTTTGGGAGACTTTGGCTGTGGAGAGATGGGCCCTTTAGCACATCCTGGCAACATGCTAGGGTTGCCTTGGGGACCTTTTCCAGATGCCCCGCAACCCTAGGATGTCACCAGGACGTAATCGCTATGCGGTGCTGTATACACGGCACTCATAGCGATGACATCACTGCCGGTCGCCGTCCAGATGGGCGCGCGCTGCAGTGATGTGCTCGCGCCGCCGCAGGCAATTTGTGCCAGCACTAAAAGGAGCCACTTTTCAGCTCTCCTTTGCTTTCTGCGTAGCTGCACCACGCAATTTGGTTGCTGTGGCGCGGCTATGCAGAAAAGAGAGGTGGCTCCCAGCCGCCTCTTTCTGGCGGTCTGCACCCCACCTATATTATTGCTGAAGCATTTCTAATATCTTAGAGTCCAGCTTTACATTTCCAAGTAAGCTCTTTCCAGTGCCTGCCAAGGCAGTAAATAAGTCAAGCCATACTACAACCCACATCAGCTCAAATATGAGGATCAGGTAGCAGTACCTGAGAAAGATGGTTATTTTCACTTCCTTTGGGGGCATGTGGTATTTTTTTCTTGCCCCCAGCAAGAAAAAAAATACCACATTGTTATTTTGTTCTGAACATTAGGGAATGTTGGTTTCCCAGTGTTAAAGAAAATAATGTGTTTTATTGTAATGCAACAATTATCTTTCAATATTGACTTATTTGACATCAAAAGATAGCCACAGTGCTTACTTCTCTTGCATAGTAAAAGACATGTGGAGAGAAATCCCATTTGTATTCAGCTAAGGCATAAAGAAGGAGCTGAATTTGAGGTTGCAATACCAAAAGCCAGCAATGCAATTTTGTTAAAATGTTTAAGATGCTGCTGCCTTGGTTATCACTCTTAGGGTAATTTACAGCATGGAGATCATGATCTTTAAATTTCTCCCACCAACTCTAGTTGTGTTCATTTCAACAGGGATTGTGGCATGTGCTATAGGGCAAAAATACTTATGTGGAATTAAGTATTAGTATCTTACCACCAGCCTGTAAGATACCTTTTTAAAATTCCCTATAAGAGCCTCTGTCTACAGTACTACAGTACAGTAGAAACTGTAGAAGAAAGTTGATTTTAACAGGAGGGAAATAGGTGCTATAAGCACTGCTGGGGGCAGGATAGGTGGATATTTAAGACAGAAACATTGTTATGTATGTGGTAGAATTTGCTTAAACTTGTAGGGTTTTTATCCCCAGTAGATGGATGGGATGGAATGAAGCATCCAAGAGAATATTCCAAATTATAGAAAATGGAATATTAGTCGAACAAAATATATTTCTATTGCGTTTCACCTGAAATTAAATAAATATTTTGGTGGAACCATCAGTATTATAGTTGTGGCTTACTCTTTGATGTTTCATTACAGGTATTTTGAAGGAGAGGGGAAACCCCTCCCCCTTCCATATTCTTTTTAGGATTTCCAGTATAATAGGGTGGGAAGAAAAACTTTCTACAGTCAGCCCTCTGTATCCATGGATTCTTTATTCATGAATTAAAATATTTTAAAAGTATATATATTCCAAAAAGCAAACCTCAATTTTGGCATTTTACACAGGGGACACAATTTTGCTATGCTATTGTATTTAATGGGACTTGAGCATCGACAGATTTTGGCTTCCACTGGGGGCGGGGGCTTGGAACCAAACCCCAGTGGATACCCAGCAGATACCAAGGAGACACTATATGTTAAACCTACCATAATAATATTATTTTCTGCATTGAAAATACTGTTTCCTGCACAGAAACTATTATTTTCTATGCAAAATGACAACCTGCAATTTTTGTGCAGAACAAATCTTTGATTGCAAAAAGGTTTTGAAAAATGCACAGTTTGAACAGTTTTTCTTGGAAAGAGAACAAAATTGCTAAAATTACTTGTTAACTTCCTTTGAGAAGAAAATTAGTGAAAGAGTTACATGCCTACCACTCCCTCACCTCCTTCTTGTGGGTGGAATACAGGAGATGTTAGAATGGCTATTATAATGGCTCTTTTTTCTTCCATGGTGGGAACAGTAAGGAAGTGATGCTACTACCTATGTAATGGGGAGGTTGGGTGGCTGGTGGGCTGTGATGTGTCCCAGGACATCTCTCTCTCTCTCAATCTGTGTGTGTGTGTGTGTGTTTGTTTGTTTGTGAGGGGAGTCCACCAGGACTGAAAAATAGCTGTAATGTCCCATCTGCAAAACAGAATGGTCTGTTCTGTGGGGGAGCCATAGCAGCAGAGGGTGAATGGGATTTTCCTAATATTCCAAGAACTCAGATTCCCCTCAGATCTCAAGAGATATGCATAGGGATTGAATGTCAATTATCTGAGATTATCACAGACTGTTCCAGAGGTAAGGAGGCTTGCAGTTCATTGACAATTATATTTCCACTAGGTGTAGTTCCCTTTTCTGAAACTAGATTGATTAGACTATCCGATAAATTCTGGTTAATTGTCTTTGCTGCAGAGGGGTTTGACTTAAGACATCTCCTTTTCTTAATCTTGGGGGATTGTGGATACTTGGTGAATTTAGAAGGATTAAGAGTTATAAATTGCAAGGACTCACTTTGATAGTCATATGATTAGGAGAAGTTTGAGTCAATGGAATGAGAGGATCTGCTAGGTGGTCCACTGGGCGTTTGGGAGACATGAACATTAAAAGGATCAGATCATCATCCTCCTCCTCACCAATGCGCTGTTTGAGTCCATTTTTAGGTTGTAGCAAAAGCTCAAGTAAGGAGCAGCTAGTGGGTAGTAAATCCTTAATAGTCTTAGTTGCAGTTGTTACTGACATCAGCATAGATTTAACAGCATCGAGTCTGTTTAATATTTGCTTTTGTTCCTCGCCAGAAAGGGAGCCAAACATCTCAGCCGTTTTTCCATCATCATCAAGGAGACTCTCAGGGATTGATATTGTCCTCCTGTCATCCTCATTGGAGTACACTTTCTGGAGAGGAACTTCATGTCTTAAGTTGGACTTAAACAAAGGCTGGATATTGGTATTCTGGAAAACACGTACTGGCATGATTGAATATTCCTTAAATGAACTCACCTATTGGCAAAAATTGCATAAAACTTCTGGAGGTCTGACAAATTTAATTTTCCTGGATTCCTTTAAATCCTCTTGGGAAATTTCCATTCTTAAGAAAATAAATGAGCTTGGTCTCAATAAAAATGAAATTTTAAAGCTCGACGCCGATAGAGCTAAATCTACTATTAAACAAAAAAATCCTAGAAGCAGAAAGATACATGGACTCCACTTCCCTCTCAAAATATGTCATGTTCAGTGCTCAAGTTTTGGTCCCCTCCCCAGCTCCATATCTGTTCCATGTTACCCTCCCGAAGTTTAGAAGGGCTCTAACTCTGGCACGTTTCAATGTGTTGCCCACGGCCATGTTGGAAGGTAGATTTAAAAAAAAACACCCTTTGAATTTCGTCTTTGCCCATGTGGCTCAGGCGCTTTTGAAACCAATGAGCATGTTTTCCTTTATTGTCAATTCTATAGAGACATTCGTCACCAACTGATTAGCCCACTACTGAGTAAATTCCCAGGCAAAACTGACTCCTTTTATTTACGCCTCCTATTGGACAACAATGATTCTACAGTATCCCATAAGGTGGCTAAATTTTGTTACATTGTTTGAAAACTGCACCCTCAACTGACATATAGTCATTTTATTACCGTGTAGAAAGAATACTGTACACGTACAGTCTACAATCAGTTTATATTTTAATTTGTTATTGTTATATTGATATGTTGCTTGTGTGATTTTGTTTTTATACTGGTCAATGACCGAATAAATTGTATTACATTACATTATATATGCATAGGGAGTGGTGCTTGTTCAAGGGTTAGCAAGGTCCCATGGGAGTTGTCTAGGGCCTTTTGGGCATCAGTATCTTGAATTTAGACTTCAAGAGTATTGACAGCCATTGCAATTTCTTTAAAAACAATATTAAATATTTTCTATAGGATCCTCCTGTCAGCAGTCTTGGTGCTGCATAAGGCACTAACAGCAACCTTCCTGTCATCTGAAAAAGCATCCTGATGAAATATTGGTTTAAAATAGCAAATGGATGCAAAAGATGCTGGGATTTAAATTAGCCCTGAGACCTGAATTATATTTATTAAATATGATAAATTTAGAAGACAAAAGCAAAAGATAATATAGAGATCCAGTAAGTCATATGATTACAGCTGTAAGTCAATAAGATAGTGACTAATATGGAATGGGATGGATGGAGAAGGTGATGAATTTAGTGGAACTAATAAAATGGACTAACTTAGTAAAAAGTAACCCAATAGAAGTTTTCTTAAAAACACGGAAACCTTTTACAGAGTATGTAAAACAGCAAAGAGGGGATATAAGTATTATAGGACTTGACATATAGGCAGTTATTTTTTGTTTAGGAAAGAAATGTAGGTTAATGGTAGAAAAGCTAGATAATATAAATAATAGATAACAATAGACAGAAAAGGAGATATTAGGCTAATTAATTAGGTCACAGTAAGAGAAAAACAGGAAGTTGTTTTAAAAGAGGCATGTCCAAAGAAAAATGTGTTGTTGTTTGTCTATGTGTATACATGTGTTTTATTATACACACACGACCCTATGTAAAAAACATTGTATTATCGGATTTAAAAGATACTAGTGTCTGACTCAATGTAAGGTTATCTCTGTCCAGAAAGGGCTACAGCTGGCAGGTCAAATGAAGCTGGCCATAGGTGCTCACAAACATGACATTCAGAGATAGAGTTGGGCAGATGGAGTATTTCCATGCTATGCACCCTCTTGTTGAAGGAAAGTGCAACCCCCAGACGCAAAAGTTGTTTACCCAGCTCCCAAACTTGAGAACTACCAATCCACAGAGCCTCTGGACTGTCTGGGTTCAACTTCAGTTTGCCAGCCCTCATCCAGCTCATAATAAAATTCAGGCACAGCCTAACTCCAGTGACAAGAAGTAGAACTGACTATCGTCAGTGTCACTCCACATTTCAAATGCGCTCCCCCAGCTGCTCTATATAGAAACACATCACTCAGCTTAGTAGCTATAGGATTGCAAGAAGTGCTCACTGTCATTCTCTGAAACTGGCACAATGGCAAAGCAGTTTAAATGTCACTTCAGCAACTTTAAATTGAATGCATAAAGCATCTAACCAAAAATGTCCAAATACAGGATTCTGGCCAGTGTCTTCCTAATCACATCCCAGTGACTTTGTGGGAGGGACTGTTTCAAGTATATTGTCTACGTTGTCATCTTATTGAAGCTGAAATTAATTGAAGAAGCCTTATTAGATGGAATGCTGGACACTTCCCCACACACTGTGATGACTGTGATGTTCCAAGTCAACCATGGAAGCCATAACGACCTGAAGAGACCTACTCAGGAGAACCCCACTTCTGTGTGGAATACTTCTTTCACATACCCAGATCTTTCTTGGGAGCTCAATTTTTCCAGGTAGTCTTTCATTAACACATTTTACAAGACCAGTGAGAGACCAGCATAATCTGCCTTCAGAACATGCTTGTGTAATCTCCCCTGCATAGTTGATGGTGTCTGTCATGGCAAACACATAGCAAATGCCTCTGCTGGGTACAGATGAATCAGCCATTTGATTCTAAATACACCATTTTTTCTTTGATAAATGTCTTGTTGGATCTGGATCCGCATAATAAAGCACAAGGTTCCACTTAAATTGGAATATAGTAGAAGCACTGGAGGAAATCTGACAACTCATAGCTTGTCACTTGGAATTTTAGATCAAGCCGGCTTAATATTAGAGTGTTTCTGTTACCCTTTGCAGGTTTTGAGGGAGCTTATTCGACCTTACCATCTCACCATGAAGCTAATGGGAAAAGCCTTGCAGCAATCTTCACAGGAAAGTTTCCAAATGTCAAGTGTCATCTTTCCAGCTGCTAGATGAATGGGTAGCCACAAGGCATTTATTTGGGTGTGCGGCCTCAGTAAAATCTGGTTGCTGTGGTGCCAATTACTATAATTTGGCAATTGCTTTGTCAGTATTTGTACCACTTGCAATTTGAGCCATTGAAAACAGGGGGCATTATTTTGGGACAGTTGTAATTTAGAGGCAGGTCAAGGCTACATAGCATTTTCTTCCTAGTAGGACAAGGCTATTGCTCTTACTTTCTTTCTCATCTACATGTGCAACTTTCTTCGGTCATGCCCTGACTATTGAAGCCTCTGCAGTTGCGAGATATATAGAGATTTATAGATACAGATAGATATATTCAGAAAGCAAATTAGAATACTCTTGAGCCTGCAGAATGACACACACTTGAGCCTGCCGTCTTCATCAACTTTTCACATTATGGTTTGTGTTTATGATGTACCGTTAGGATATATTGTTGTATGCAAGTATGCAACCCATAGATTATTTCTGGAAAGTATTACTAACAGCTACCAGTTGAATATCCCACTGAAAAATTGGATTGACACAAAAGAAAGGGCTAGAAGGTCTGTCCCTTTAACAAGTATTTACACATCCCTTTTCTGACAAAAGCCAGCGTATTAAAAAATTTCCTGTAGCTTAGGTTTCAGCTTTTTCTGCCATTCCTAGAATTACCTTAACCTGTCTCTATTTTTATGTTTTAACAAGGAAATGTTCTGAAGGAAGTTACTTTCTTTCTGAAAAAACTAGCCATCTTTTCATTTCAATACAAGAAGATGCTTACCTAGACCACTAGTGAGGTGATACTTCGCCCTTGCCTCACATCTTAAGGCAGGGTATTTTTTGTTTTCTGACAGCTTGATGCAAGCACATCATCTGTATTTCTGCCTTCAAGCTTCCTACAATGATCTCTGAAGGGTCCAGGGAAGTTCAGATATGTCAGACATACAATGGTGAGCCCTTACAACATGGCTAGTGTCCAGAGTCTGGGATTTCAAACAGTATGGTTGATATAAAATCACATCTTTTTACTTGTATCTTTTATTTTAAATAATAATAATCTTTGAGGGAAGGGCATTCTTGGTGGGATCAATTGATTTATAAGTATTTATGCAAACGTGAGCAACTAACTCATGATTTCTTTCCTTCTGCCTGTCTGCAAGCCTTTCTTTTGGTGGTTTTCCTGAATTACCCAGCAGGAGGGCATGTGTGTCTGTTTCATATTCAAGTAAAAAGGAAACATATTTATGCTGGCTACATTCCAGCATGTCCCCACCACATATGTACATGGATCAGACAGTTCACTTCAACATTTCTCCTTTGCTTTTCCTGCCCTGACTCCGGGTGATCTTTGAACTGTGGATAGTGATTGAAGAAACCATCTCTTAAAAAAAGAAGGCAGGCAACATGGGCCATCACTGCACTGTTCCTTCCTCCTCTGAACGCCCATCCAACTCCGAGTGCTCATCCAATATCCACAATGTTATGACAATTGAGATGCCTTAATTAATTCCCTTCAAGCCATGCTCAGTCTCATTGAGGGCAGCACTGTTTACGCAAAATGAACAATTTTCTTATAAAACAAAGTGCACAAACTTTTATTTCAAGCTCAATCGTATTCTCCCAGATTACTGATTCTGCTTAAAAGGGGAGTGGGGTCAGTCAGAATTGGCAGTGGCATCAGAAGAGGTTATGGTCTTTGGGATGCATCTCCACCTCAGCCCTGGAAGTTGCCAACCCCTCCTGTGAAGCCATAGGCACAT
>NC_056525.1:107827837-107923392 GCF_019175285.1 Sceloporus undulatus
CCTTCCCAAAAGATCTGGGAACTTTTATACAAGGGAGTCAGCATGGCGTAGTGGTTTGAGGATTGGACTCTGACTCTGGAGACCAGGGTTCAAATCCAAGGTTGGCCATAGAAACCCGTTGGGTGTTCATGAGCAAGTCATACTCTCTCAGCCTTGCAAAATCAAACACTCTTTGAATAACTTTGCAAAAGAAACCCCATGATAGGATTGCCCTAAGGGTCACCATATGTCAGAAATGACTTGAAGAATCACAACAACAACAGTATATTACATACAGATAGACTTTTTTGGAAGTAGTAAATAGAGATGTGAACTTCTGTTGAGGTGAGAAATTCCTCTGAATTACTTGAAAATTCTTTTGAAAGTGAAACAGTTACTTCACATGAGCAAGGCCACCAAATTTGACTTTAGACACCTCTAGTAATATCTGCCAGTTCCTAACATTATGTTACATTCTGGATTAGGTAAACCACAAAAGACAACATCATAGATAAAAGAGTATTAAAGAATATAATTACAAATTAAATTAAGATAATGATTATAATCATTATGGAAACATACACACACACACACACACACACACACACACACACACACACACACACACACTGCCAATAGTAGTATTACAAATATAGCAAGAAAATCAAAATACCTGTAATTGCCTTTGGAAGATAATTTAACATAGAACATGAATACAAACTGAACAAAGTTTATAGCAATTTGTAAACACGCAATATCAAATCTAAACCTTCCAAGGATAAACAAACACGTGTATGTTTTCTTATTGGTTGTAAGTTATAACATTCTATTTAGTGCTGCATTTATTCCTATTTATCTGTTAAATGTATTGACTTCTGCCTGATAGATGCTGCTAGATGGCACTGGAGCATATGGACAAAAAGTATGATTTGGTTTGAGGCAGCATCTTTTCCTCTTTCATCTGACTGCCCAGCTGTGATTTTTCACTCCCTTTCTTTGGAGTCCTCTCCTTAGTCATCATACAGTTTTTGGTGTCCTTGCTTGGACCCTTACTGACTTCTTTGAACTAATATGAACTAATATGCTATTGATGCCAATTCCATTTCTACCTCATGCATCAACTGTATGCTGGTGAGCTGTGATAACAAATAACTATTTCTTCCTTATTTCATCTTTCTGCATTTTTTTTAACAAATAGGAAACCATTAAATTAACTTTGGAAGCACTTTTCTTCTAAGATTTTGTGTGTATGTTTCCTCCTCTGTTTTAAAATAGTAAGATATGTGGGCACTTAACAAATAATAGTGGGGCCAGATACATACCTAATACATGTAAGCTCCCATTGAGAATTCACCCTTAGTATAGTTTTAAGGGCACTTGCTTAGCTTTATATTACATAAAAGTGTCCTCTCTTTTTCTTATTCAGTAAATAAATAATGTGTTTTGCCAGAAGTTTGGGATTTCTTTTATTTCTTTTCATGCAGTGCTGGCTCTTTCAAATATTTCAGAGATAATTTGAATATAAGTTATTGTAGGGGGGAATGATATTAATTCTCATCCAAAGATATACCAGTTTGCTCATTGTGCTTCCATAAGGGAAATACGTGCATCTCTTAGAAAGCATTCTTGTGCCACTTGAAAAATCTGGAGCCAGAGCATAATGTACTGCAATGCAATACAATTTTAATTTGAATAGTGGTTTTCATACAAAATGCATTCCTGACTGGCTGTAAATAATGCAATTACGGAATTATATAATAAATAATAGACGAGGGAGAGCAGTGCAAGTGCAAGTAGAGAAGAATAGCAATCTTTTTAGGTGGAACTCAAAACAGAAGTGGGTCGATGAGGTACAGATAAGTAGGGGAATTTTTCTTGTAAATATCAGAAGCTATTGAACAAAGAAGAATATTGAAAGAAAGTTCAGATTTAGATTGGGAGGCAAATGCATTCACTCAGCAATTCATTTAGTATCTTGGAACAATAAGCAAAGTGTTGAGGGAAGTATTCAAAACTGTAGTGTAAACTTGTTCTCTTTGAGCTGTCAGACACTCATGGTAAGAAACGTGAAGTAATTGAATAGATTTGAACTTCTTCTATTTAAGTTGTATGTGTTCCGAGGTATATATATAGGTTCCAAAACACACTGCAAAAATAATCCTGTTTGAATTGTTATCGCGCACGTGGTATGGTAACAAAATAGGGAGGCAGCCATGGACTAACATCCAAGGTGATTCGGCTGCGAAGAAGCTGGAGGAAAGAACAAAGAGAAGGACAGTATTGGAAATGAGAGAACCAAAACACGACCGGGCGTATAAGACAACCCCTAACTTTACAATTTAAAATACAGAGTTTGGGATATACTCACTGTATAAGACTACCCCTCTCTTCCATGATAAGTCAGAAACGAGCTGAAGGCACACAATAGCAGCAGCAGCAGCGGAGGAGGAGAAAAAAAAGGAGAAGGAGAAAGAAGAAAAAGGAGGCAAAAGAAAAAGAATAGGAAAAAGGATAAAAAAAGAGGAGAAGGAGGAAGAGGGAAAGAAGAAGCAGAGGAGGAAGAGGGAGAAGAGGGGAAGAGGAGGAAGAGGAAGAAGAAGAAGAGGAAGAGGGGAAGAAAAAGAAGAAGGGGAGGAGAAGAAGAAGAAAAAGAAGAGGGGAAGAAGAGGAGGAGAAAGAGGAAGGGCCCAGCTAGCTGGCTGCCTTCTCCCAAGAAGAAGCATTAAATAATATCGATGGGTTTATAGCAGCACTTCATTAAAGATCTCACTTGTGTTTTCTTTCTTTATTTTCTTTAAAACTATCATTTCATGACATGCTTAAACATAGGGGAGAGAAATACACACATAGAAGAAAACAACCACAACAACAACAACTACTACTTCTTCTTCTTCTTCTTCTTCTTCTTCTTCTTCTTCTTCTTCTTCTTCCTTTGAGTGTAAGCCAAAAAGAACAACAAAAGGAAAGAAGAAAAAGGAAATAAAAATATATTTACAGGGGTGGGGGGCTTATCTTGCCTTGCTGAGTGAAGTTGATCTTGATGGTCATTAGGTCCCTTCCAACCCTGCCATTCTGGGCATTAGGATTGCTTGCCATCCCAACAGCAAGCTTAGAGATGGGAAAGTGTGTGCAACAGTGAGATCGATCATTGTAACTTTACTAACCTTTATTAGCTAAGCTGCTAAAGTGATACAGAGACTCCAAGGCTATCTGTTTTCCCTGTAAAAGCTAAAGACCATGGACTTTTTGAGATGTCATATAAGTATGAAAAAACAAAATATAATAAGTTTGTTTGTTTGTTTCTACAGTCTTTATATGGCGTTGCAGTTCCCGATGTACCCCAGCTGCCTCTTTTCTATACTCCCATCGACTTAGTAGACATCAGTATAGAAATGGCTGGACTCAAGTTCCCAAATCCGTTTGGCCTGGCCAGTGCTACTCCAACAACAAGTTCACCAATGATCCGCAGAGCTTTTGAAACTGGATGGGGATTTGCATTGACCAAAACATTTTCTCTGGACAAGGTAATGGAAGATGAATGCCCTCTTCTACTTTTCACATTGTTTCCCTTGTCAAAATAACCCTCCAGTGTTGTCTTGACTTTTCATAGCAGGTTAATACAACAGTGAAGCTATTAGAATCACTCGTAACCTTTGAATACGAAGCCATTTTCAAATTCACAGGACTCCTCTGAAACTTAGGCCTGTTACAGACTGCCAAAATAAAGCTGCTTCGGGTCTCTTTGGAGGTATGCTATTTAAATGATGCATGGGTCCTAAGAGTCCGGAGGTCGTGCCAAAGCCACACTCCATTCCTAAGCACTGGAGTGCAGCTTTGGTGCAGCTTCCGGATTCTTAGGATGCATGCATCATTTAAACAGCATACCTCCAAAGAGACCCGAAGCAGCTTTATTTTGGCAGTCTGTTACAGGCCTTAGAGCTTCTAAATATGTGCTTCTCTCTCTACACTGACAACCTGCTTTCTAGTGCTATAGCGGTATGTTCCCAAACAAGGAGTGGTAGTATCAAAGTGTATTTAATCTCTCTCCCTGGCAGGGGGTTGGACTGGATGGCTCTTGCAGTCTCTTCCAACTTTATGATTCTATGAAGAATTAGTCACTGATGTCAATGATACCTTTGTCACCCTCATGCAGATAGGTGTTTTTCTTGTTTCCCTTGATGTTTCTTTGATGGTTCATCTCAGGGTTTGTTTGCACTGGCCAGAATACTCCAGGGACAGCCCAGAATATCCTAGCTTTGCAGCTACTTTGTCCTCCCATTACCCAGCTTTCCCTTTCTGTGGTGTGCAGCTGTCCTGCACAGATGTCCTGCTAGGCTTGCCCTGCATGTCTATCACTACAATGGGTCATTCTCTTCTGAGGTCAGAACAAGGCATCCAGTGATGGGCACATGCTGAGTTCCACATTAGGCCTCAGAACGAGCAACCTGTGGCATTACTAGATGCACTACTATGTGGCCATGCAGGCCATATTGTGGAAATGGAGAGATCTTGATTTTTCTGGATGATCCAGAGAAACAGGTAATTTTTAAAAATGCATTTCAACCTTTTTTTTTTCCTGGTTCTGCAACAGGACATGGCAGACACTGGCCAGATTGCCTGCACCAGAAATGGGGTTTGGGCTATGTGTCATCTGAATAGGATGGTTCTAGGATGGGAAGATACAGGGCTATTGGCATGTGCAGACAGGTCCTCGTTATGAACTGCCAAATTTGCCTTGAAATTTCATTGTGGGCAAAATTGGGTGTGTCAGGGGAGTTAATCCAACCTTTTATTAAGTTTTGCCCTTGAATGGAGAATGACTTCACCAGCTTCAAACTCTGAATAGGACACCTGGTACTTGTAGACAGTAAATGAAAACATGTGAACATGTGCATAACCCATAGAGAGCATTAAACTAAAGTCAAAAGAAGGGATATGCCCCACCAGAACTGTTCAGCATGAGTATAATTTGATAGTAACACTGGTCAAAGGATAAAAATATAAGAACTAAACAGACTTTACATTGGCCATCTTTAGGGGGCAATGCCTTCATTTTGCTCTTCTCCAGCTATATCCCTAGCTTATTGCAAATTATTTTTTATTGTGCAGGGTGTGCTAAAACATAATTTAGTGTGATATGCAAATATAGTCATTCACTGTCTTCTGAATTACTCCGCAGTGGATTTTTTCCCCTCATTTTTAAATTTCACTTGCCTGTAATAGTCTAATGAAATCTAAAGACCGCATAGAAATATGTTATAAGGACTGAGCTGAAAAAGAGAAAACTCTTTTCTTCCAGTCTGTTTCTGTTATAAAATGAGCACTTCTTTTTGGGGGTTTGTTTTTATTTTGTTTGCTTTTAATGTTCCACTGGCCTAGTCTGAGTGTCTACGGGTCAGTTCTCAATATGTGTCTTCCCAAGCATGGAGTTGCCCAGAAGGTTGTGTTATAATTGTTGTCTATCCAAAATTAATTCTGGATCACTGGAGCAGTCACTTCTTTAATTAAGGTGCTGTAAGAGAAGCCAGCGCTACTGTGTCTCTTGTTATACACCATATTTGCTAAGCCTCTGACCTACTGTTCAAATGTTCTGAATGCTCAGCAAGCTGCACCCAAGTCTGTCCTGCTTCTGTTTCACTGCTTTGTCCAAGAAGTGCCTTATGCCATTTAGATCCATCTTTTCACTTACTCAAAATTGTATATATGTTTTCAGTTCATTTTCCCCAAGGCTTACAGATATTATGAGCTGCAGAATGACAACCAACAAAAATTTTAAGGGGGAGGGGGTTGCATGCTTGTAACAAAGAAAAATATTAGACATTAAATAATATTCCAACATTTAAAGTGTTTCCCTGCTGGTGAATTAATGCCCAGTAAATCAGAAGTCTGTGTCTCTGTGTGTATTAGCTACCTTCTTTACTCCTCAGCCTCTTATTCTAGTATGACAAAACTGGAGGATGACCAAGGTTGTGGGGTTATGGCATTAAGGACTAGATAATGTAGGTTGTGTATATATGCCATTTTCTTGCCCTGTGGAACAATTCAACATTGTTGTGATTTGAGTCTGAGTTGTTAGTAGAGGAGAAAACCCTTATCCCCCAAAATGAAGCTCACCAGGAGAACAAACATGGCTACAATGGCTACCATTCACTTGTGTGAGGAGGAAAACATAAAGTATGCACAGTGAGCTACTTTGAAGAAATGGCCAGTCATGCCCACAACTCCCACACAGAATAGTCTGGCCTTCATGGGGCATCATTCCCAATTTTGTAAGAAGTAAATCCTCCTTTCAAAGCTGCTCCACCCGTTTCTGGCAGGAAATGCCTTTATTAGGATTAGCCCCATGACAGGCTCCTCCTCTTCCAATATCTTGGACCAAGCCATATGGGGCTTTATAGGTAATCACCAGTGCTTTGAATTCTGCCATAAAAGACTAGGAGCCAGTGGGGCTGTTACAAGAGACTCTGTCCCATAACCAGTCCTAAAACCAAGCTGAAATGGATCTAGATAATCTGCTTCATACAAGAACCTTTGGAGCTAAGAAGTCACCATACAGTCTAGTACCTTGCTCAAAAACTGAATATTGTAGACTGTCCTATTGTTATAGTAAGGCCCAAGGAATGGGATGGGGTTGGGACCCTTCCTTGTTATATATCATATGTCCCTCTGGCCTGTTTAATAAGTCAAAATGGACATATTCTTAACATGTAACGTGAGCACATTATCACACATGGCTTTTTAACTGTGAATACAGTAGTAAATTAGCATCTTTGATGATACTTATAACACAACATTGCCTCCGACCTGTAGCTGATGTGTATGCCAAGTATGGTTAGGGCACCCATTTACATGGACAGAGGAGACCTGTCAATATCTTCCAATCACACAGCAGTCTCAGTACTCCTCATGTGTGAAATATCGTTCCTGTAGCAGTTGTTACATTGGCATTCTTCTCTCTCTGTGTGTCTGTCTCTCCCCCCCCCCATCTTGTTATTCCTAAACAGCCTGAATCCTTTTATTTTATTTTATTTTATTTGTGATTCTTTTCTTTTAAAAACCCTTAAAAATAAAATTAGCAGAACTGCAGATTTGCATTTAAAAATAATAAAATAAAATAAAATAAAATCCACACCGGGTAGGTCATAGGACAGTGAGGATGCTTAGGGTGGAGTCCAGAAGTGGCAACAGTGGCCCTAGTAACATGATTGCAAAGATGTGCAATAATTTCTGTTCTCAAACCAGTATGCTTAATTAGTGCGATTGCAGCAAGAACAGGGCTCATGTGACATTGTCCTGAGAGGAGGCTGAAGGCATTTGACTTGGGAAGGAGGAGGAATCATTAGCTTATAGCAGCACATAGTGGATGCTATTGCAAATCGCTCAAAAATCTCCCAGTAGGTCTAGGTCTATATTGGTAGAAGTCTGAGGTTCGACACTCTCTTCACAAACCTCGTACATTATGACAATGAATAGATCACAAATTCAGAGATAAGGCACAGCTCTCCGAATTAATATCACACTGAGAAATTATTTGTGTTAGGGTGAAATTGTCATATGATAACTGTATTTCATATTATAATGTGTGTGTGTGTGTGTGTGTGTGCATGCGCGCGCTCGCATGTATGCACATGCATGCATGAGAGCCAGTATGACTTAGTGGTTTGTATGTTGGACTAGGACTCTAGTTTGAATCGCTGCTCAGTTTGAATTGATACCTAGGGTCTGTATTGAAGTTAGAACTGACTTGAAGGCACATTAACACTAGCAAATAAATATGGTTTCTTTAGTGCACCCTCTTTATTTCCATCTTCCTTTCCCTAGAGCTAATTGCTAATATTCTTATATCTATAGCAAGTTTTGTTATGCAGAGGCACAATTTTGAATATATGAAGTAGAAAAATAAGAAATTAGATAAAATAGACCTTAGCTGAACCAATTTAATGCAGTTTGTTCTGCATAACTCTTTAGTTTAGCTCTGTGTCTGAGAAATCATTTTGGAAAAAGAATGTAAATCCCTATAGTCTGTGTCTAATTGGACTTGTAAGATGGGCAAATTGTAATTTATATTTCAGTGGATATTGTGCTACTAGTTGAAATACAGACTCTCTTAAATTAACATCTGAGAATACAAATTTTCTGAAAGTGTATATTTGTAAGTATATATTCTTTACCAGTGTGTGTCTTATTTTAGTTGATGCAATGAGATAGAGTTATTAAAATATCCAAAATTTGGTTTGTGTTGATATGCACATGAACAGTTCTCTGTTCAAAAGCGAAGTAATATATATACATACACACACACACACACACACACACATATATATATATATACACACACACACACACATACACACACTATGGGAAGTTCTGCGCAAAAGTATATTTATTGTGGGAAAAGAACAATGAAATCATGCACTTCTTGACTACCATTTTTACATTTTACATTATACATTTTACATTTTTACAGAATGAAATTGTATACATACTTAAAATACACTGTGAAGTTGAAGGCTTTCACAAGCAGCATCCATAGTTCTTTGTGGTTTTTCAGGCTATGAGGTTGTGTTCTAGAAGAGTTTATTCCTGACGTTTCGCCAGCAGCTGTGGCTGGCATCCTCAGATTTTAAAATACATTGTCTGTGAAAATAAATGTGCATTTTTGTAGTGCTTTTTTTAAAAAAAAATGGGAACTCGTCATGGAAATTGAATAAGATGGACTTACGACTGGATACATAAAAAACTGAGGAACCAGACTTGTTAGAATATGAAATGTTACTAATGTACAATATACTTTGATTATAAACAGTCATTGCTACATGAACAGCGACTTCCTTTTTAATTATGTTAATCAGTGTAGGAGAGGAAGTTATAATGAATTAATTGACATAATCTTAAAGTGTTTGGGCTTGTATTAAGGGAAAAAATAGCCCTTTGAATCTGGAAATGGTAACTAAGATCTCTAGATTAGGCAGAAATTGTCAAATTAATGGATTCAGTTCACTGGAGAACATTTCAAAAGACCAAATAGTACACACACACCCTTTTATTAGAAACATGGAACAGACATTTGTCTGTTTCCCAACTAGTGTTGAATTTGGAATTTACAACCCCTCAAGAAACAAACATGGCGGAGGAGGAAGGGGATGTGAAAAGTTCTGAAAATGTGGGATTTTTTCATTGTTTTTCCTGGCACAAAATAAAGTGCATCTTTTGACATCAGATTAAGAGTTTGAGAAACTGTGACTCGGTACATACCTGCTTGAAGGTCTGGAGTGGTAGCGGTGTTTCTTCCTCTGTAGGGAAGCTGCAGCTGCCAAACCGCGCGGTAAAAAGCAGGTTCTTTGCCACACCAGTTACACCCGAGTGCACCAATGCTGCACTCGTGACATAACTGGTGTGACATGATGTGTGGATGTTATGCGTCTGTTATGTCATAATGGCGGTGCCCATGTACACAGGGCGCCACCATAATGCCACCACCAGTACGTGCTAGGGTTAGGGACCGTGTGGTTGGCGCACAGTCCCATAACCCTAGCACAGCATGAACATGGCGTACCGCACCATAGTCACTTTGCAGTAGAAAACTTCACTCACAATCTTTCTGCTTGTTGTTGTTCTGTGCCTGCAAATTGTTTCTGACTTACGGCAACCCTAAAGTGACCCTATGATGGGATTTTCTTGGCAAGATTTGTTCAGAGGAGATTTGCCATTGCCTTCCCTGAGGCTAAGAACATGTGATCTGTCCCTGGCCATGCAGTGGGTTTCATGTCTGAGCTGGGAATTGAACTTTGGTCTCTCGAGTTATAGTCCCAACACTCAAACCACTATGCCATGCTGGTGCTCCAGTCTTTGCTATGCACATAAAATTGCACAGCTTTCTAGGGGCAGAATAGCCACTTACCATGGGTTGCTGCTATATACTCGGGGAAAGTTCAAAATTCAAAACTCAATTTCACACTGCAGAAATAATCCAGTTCGAGACTGCTTTAACTGCCCTGGCTCAGTGCCAGGGCATCCTTAGAATTGTAGTTTATTGTGGCCCCAGAGCCTCTGACAGAGAAGGCTAAATGTTTCACATAACTACAGTTCCCACGATTCACTAGCACTGAGCCAAGGCAGTCAAAGCAGTCTCAAACTGGATTATTTCTGCAGTGTGTTTTGGACCAATGCAAATAACACAATGAAATGCTCAATGTCTTTGCCAATTTGAATGCTATGTAATCCAAAGATTAGTGAGCAAAAAGAGAAACTTGGTTAAGATTTAAGATGTAGCCACATGTGATTCTGTTTTGCAGTGATGATGCTTTCTGAATAACATTTTTGTTGCACAATATTGCTGCTTTTATGTTGAAAATGGCAATGTTGCACAACTGAAGTGTTACTCAAAATCCAGAAATGTTGCAAAAAAAAATAAGCAAGTTGTTTTGTTGTAAAACACTGCTTCTTTGTACATATTTTTGTTGTGCAGTGCTACTGTTTCTATATAGAACACAGCCAAGACACATGGCTGTCTAGGAACAGTCTTTTTTATGTGTGCACTCGCCACGATTCAAATGTTGCACGATTTCCTGCCCATACTGAAAGTTGGTCTGTCTTCAGGGATAGCCGCCCTGTGTAGCTTCTGGAAAACTCTGCAGCTGTGTGGGCAAGACGCACAACTTTTGTGTAAAAGCCACACAGTTTTTCATCACTGTGGAGGGGGGGAGGGAATCCCAAGTATCTCAAAGCTACAGGATAAAAAACTGTTCCATTGTTCTCGCTATCTGTTGGACTCAGAACAATTGAAAACTACCATCTCTATTCCAATTGAAATCTACCTGGCAGAGATGTGACTCGAAAAAAAAGTGTGTGTGAGTGTGTATGTGTGTGTGTGTGTGTGTGTGTGTGTGTGTGTGTGTTATAGATTATAGATTACTCTTTTCCCTTTCTTTCTCTGCATGCAATAAAAATTTGAAACATTGTTTCATTTTTTAATCATTCTAGTTTTACATTATGAATTCATTTGTTACTTTGTTCAGTATCCTAGGTATTTGAGCACAAGAAGAAACATAGCAAGGATAGCAGAAATATTTGCTTTGATTTTAGCTGTTTCCTTCATCAGTAAAAATGTAATTTTGATTAATCAACGACATCTGTCTCTACTCTGCTGGTGACATGGATTGATTTGTGATGCTGTCACTTTCAATAACTTAGAGAAGCTGTTGTCTTTATTATACCTCACCAGCAGTTATAAACATGTGGAGCGGCTTCTTATTATCAATGGCTAAATCCAGTTGCTAATCCAAAGTAGAGAAACCCCATTGAATCCACTGCTGATTGGAAAATTAGTACTTCTGTAAATCCTGTTGATTCAGTGGGTCTACTCCAGTTGAGACTAGCAAATGGAAAACTGAATTGCCATTTTTAAAAAAATGCAGTTGTTCAGATATAATGCTAAAATATAGTTTAGCTTTTTAGGAATAAATTACAACCAAGGTTTAGCTTATCCCCTTCCTCCAATTTCCATGGTGCGAAGGGGGAAATAGTCAAAGGATGGTCAAAAGCATGCTTATGTTGAGAAATGCTAATGAGAAGAATCCTGAACAAGCAAGAATCTTTCTAATCCAGGACTTAATTCTGTTCAAACTTTACAAATGTTTGTTTTTGCATAAAATAGTATTTTTTGCACAGAGTACAGCTTTTTCTACATAGAAAATATATCTGTTTATTATATTGTGTTCAGAATAAGCTGATTCCTGCATGGAAAATGCTGCAACTTAGAGATGTGTGTGCAAAAAATGTGTTGTTGTTGTTGTTTTCAGTAAGCAATAGCTTTTAAAATGCTGTCTACACAGAGAAAAAGCTGTTTTCTGCATATATAAACACACTCTCACACACAAACGTGTGAATTTTGCATTGCATATATCCTGAATTTGAATAGGCTTTAAAAACTGTATAGTTTTCAAAGACTTTCTTTTAGTAGGAAGAAAATTGCTAACATTACTCGTAGTTTCTGTCAAGAAGAAACTTAATGAAGAAGCATATCCCTATCCAAACTGGAATTTAGAAGTGTTCACATCTCTTAAATTAACTGGAGCTTGTTCTGTGTTGAACGGAGTGAGATTCTTGTTGACAGTAAGTCAAAATAAGCCAATGTGACACCAAAAATGATGAAGCAAGTTTGTTTCAACAAATGTTAGGGCTGACGCAGATGGGCAGAAAAAGCGGCTCGATCCTGATTTTCTGAAAGTGGGTTGAAACCTCGTTGTTCACATTCCCAAAGCAGGCTGAATACGCACAGGCTGTCCAGACCACATGGCATCAAGCCATGCTGCACAGTTCTTGTTTTTGTCACCTCTCCACCTTGCATGTGCATTGTCGCACAAACATACTGCTTGTGACCTCCAATTACCTACCATGCCCTTCCCAGATGCCACTTCATTGCATGACCATCCCTTTGATCAGCCAGACAGTCACAAATGTGATGCAGTGCATCAGTCTGCTGAGTAATACATTGGCAAAGCACAATCATGAAGCCCCCTCCCCATGCCTCCTTCATCCCCTTTCAGCCCATGCCCCCTTGTTGGACTGTCTGGTTTGTGTATGTTGTCATTACATCAATTGGAGATGTTGCAGGTTCAGTTGTTTGCTTTGCCAGCAACCTGATGCCAGGTTGTTTATATGCACAGCCGAAGATGTGCATTATCTTTATTAAGTCAGAGTATTAGGGATTCTTTTTACTCCAGGTTTTAGCAGAATGTGGATTCATTCCACTTTCCGCCTGCTTTCACCTTGTGTGTCATCTAAACACCTCAGCTTCAAAGAGACTGAAAGCTGCTTTATTTTGCCCATGTGTTTCATCTCATAGTTGAGATTAACTAGAGCTCAGGATTTGGATGCACACTAAAGGTCTCTTAATTTGTAATGGAGGTTGGGAGGGGGCTTTCAGTCTCTGTCAATAAGATGAGTGATTTGAGGCCTGGAATGTGACTCCAGACATGGAAACCCATTAGAATGACCTTAGGCAAGTCACGTTCTCTCAGATTCAGAAGGGGGCGAAGGAAACCTCCTGCCAAGAAAACCCCATATAGGTTTCCATCAGATGCAAAAGACTTATAGGCACACAACTTGCAGTTGAACTGGAGTTGAGAGTGGAGGAGAACTGCCTAGATCTAAGGTTCTTTGAAGCTGACTGTCATAAAACTAAATTTCAGTTCAACATCACATCTACACAGAGCCTCTGTCGAGTGCAATATTCTGCCATAGATTTAAAAAAGAGTATATTATGACGAAGATCCAGTTCTATTTGAAGATACAACACTGTGAAAAATCTTCAACCCTGGTCTGTGTGTGTTCATTCAGCCAACAGGATGGACATTATTCATTACAGCGATGATAGCGTGGAGTATCTGCAGAAGTTGCTTGCCAATTAGAGCCTTTATTTGTGTGAATTAACTGATTGTGCTACAAAATGACATTTCTCCATAATATTAGACATTCTGATTCATTCTACTATCAGTGGTGTTTCCATAGGGACCAATATGGGAGGCACATGCCTCTCTTCATAATTATAAGCGCCAGCACTGAGGCACAATGCCTTGTTTTGTCCCCTTTAATGTCAGTATTTTTACTGAATTGAACTCGCAGCGTAAAAGGCATATTTTTCTTTCTCTGATATCACTGTGCAGTAATTTACAATATAGTTACATTTTCCTCCCTGTAAATGACTTGAAACGTTATTAAAATGCAGAATTTTTATGCCTTTTCCATACAGTGAAGTTTGTTCTGTAGAGTTTTGTTAGAATATGAAATATTAATACTTTACAATTCACTTGTGATGATGAAGTACAATTTGCCTAGCTTGCATATGATAGAGTAAGTATATGCTTGCCAAGGGAGTTGCATGAGAATTACAGCCCTAGCTTGAACATCTGCTTGTAATTTTATTATCCTGTCCTACTGACAGTGTTTCCCTTGTTGTTTTTCTAGACTGACAGGTGAATATTGCATGGATTATTTATTTATTTCCTACAAATATGGTTAAGCAAATGTTGCTTCTTTTTCTCTCTTTCTTTTAAGAAAAAAGAAGCAGGAATTTAGAAACTGCTTTTGATTTTGCCTTGTTTCCTTTATATACTCTTGACATTTGTAGATGCCAGATTGAAGCCCAGTTTGCTGTAGCCAAGACAGACCATTGACTTGCAGTGAAATGCCAGTTGATATCTCAGTAAACAGAAATATTCTATGCTTTATTGTGTCGACCATATGAAAGCTACATAGGCTTCCACTGGCGAGACAAATGATCAGATTGTTAATGTCAAATGAAAAAAAGCAGGGAAGGGGGAAGAGGACTGCTTGCCCTTCTACTAAATAGCATCAAGGACAATTTTTATTAACCCCAAGCCTTGACAAAGTCCAAACATTTTACAAGGTTTCTTGTACATTGAGCTTTTGCCCAGTGATTTGAATTATTTATTGTTTATCCCCCCAAAAAATATCTCCACCAATCCCCACAATTTTCAGAATAAGATGCCACAAGGAATAGGTTAAGAAGCAAGTAATATGTTTTCATTTGTAATGCTTCCTTTTTGTGAAATAAAAGTATACTTGGTTTTTTTAATGCTTATTTCTTTATTATTATTATTATTATTATTGATGGTGAATTCTTCCTAGGAATGTCAAACCATGTAGTCTTCAGTACTTCTGTCCACTTTGGAATATGCCTTGCTCTTTTGACATTTGCAAACAGTCTTCTTATTTTATTTTTCTGAGCAAAGATTTAAGCAACTGAACACCATATTTTCCTTTTGAAAAAAATAATAGGGATGAAATGATTAAATTGTTCAGCTAAAAAAATGTTAGGTATTTTAGAGTTAAAATTGCTTAGAACTCACCGTTTGGTATTTAACATGAAATGTAGGTTGTTATCCTATATAAATATACTTAGATCCCTTGAACTCAGTGGTACTTACTAGTCCTGCATTGTTAATCTACATTTTCCAAGAGTCTTTTTTCCCCTCTGTCTTACATCGAGAGGACTGACTATGTTAGAATCCACAACACACAACATTAACTGAAATGTTGCTAAATGATTCTCCTTGTTTTCATATATATATATTCTCTGTGTGTGTGTGGAAGAGAGAGAGAGAGAGAGAGAAATGAATTGTTTATCACTTTGTTCAGTTTTCCAAATTGCTATAATTAGTGAGAGGACACTTTGCTGAAGTTGTGTGACATCTTTATTATCCAGTCCTGTGGCATCTGTCTAAATGTTTGCTAATTGCACATATCTGCTCAATGCAAAATTGCAAACTTAATTGTGAAAAGGAGGATTCTGTAGACCCAATAGAAGCTTCTAGAGATTGCATAGATTCAGTTACTGTACAATCTTATTGATCTTATGCTCTTTAAAAAAAGAATAAGGAACTAAGGCAGGAAATAAGTGTCATCATTTAAGTACACGATTGCAACAAAATCAGTAAGTATTGATTTAGCTGATATATTTCTGTCATTATTGTTGGAACTGGCCTTTACACCCCACCCACTAACACACACACACACACACACACACACACACACCCCTTTACCAATTATCCTTCAGCATCTGAGCAGAAATTAACTTGACTACAATGAAACAGAGTAAGTACCCAAAATAACATGGAGTAGGTAGCCACAATAACCTGGAATATTTTAGTTATTGGGGTAACCTTCAGATGTTTTGGGATTACCCGAGATATTTTAATGAGTGTCATATGTCTGAAAATGGTGAATTTGATAAATCTATTTTAAAAGAGTGAAGAATAGAAGTCTGGCTTTATAAACACATATCTACACAGCTTCCAATAGTAACATTTACTATCTGACGCATGTTTTCTCATTAATCTTCATTTTGGGTTTGCAACATCCTAAATTTGACCAATATAGCATGAGAATGCAGACACAAACTGCATTTGTAAAAGGAGGGTTTTAGTTTGTAAATCTAACAATATTAGAGCTGATAAATGATGACATTCCCTTCTTTTTTATAGATCAAGCAGCATGCTCATTCCTAGCATTTCACAAAACATGGTTAATATACCAAAGAAGAGAATTCCAAAACTCCAACTGTGCTGTCAGTGTAGTTGCATACTGCAGCTTCATTATTGCTTGCAATGTGTAGATAAGTGGTCTCTGTTTCTTTATGAATATCTATTTTCATTGGCTACATTCATTGATTCTATATTGCCATTAACTTGGATAGGATGCTATTTATTACAACAGGTTTAGAAAACACCTGTTCTATAAAATAAAACCCATCACAGTTCTTATATTTGAAAATATTGTTTTTCTTTTCTTTTTTCTTTTTTGTTTTCTCACTCCATTTACCTAATGCAAAATGTTTCTCTTCCCTACCCCCCAGAACTTGCCAAAATATCTCAGAACATATCATTTAAATGCAAAACATTTGATGGGGGGGGGGAATTAAATGTTAGCAAATGTGTTAAAAGTAGGGAATTTTAATTTCATTAGTCTTTGAGAATTCCAGATAGACTGACCTAATCAACTTCTTCTGGACATCCCCATGTAAAATTGTTTGAGAATTGACTATTCATCAAATTTCCATATTTCCACAATGTTCTAACTCAATCTTACATTGTAAAGGCTAATTTAATGTCAGACTAATGCACATTTTGAAAGCTCTTGTGTTTTGAAATGTGTATTTTTAGAGAAAATACATTTGAAAAATCATATTTAAATACATGTTTGGATCCATTATCCTTTTTTTTAAAATCCAGGTTAATTTAGGAGTGTGATAATTCTCAACCTACACATATCTAGTATTAACACACATGCAAAAGGTGCCAAATTCAGTCCACAACATCTTCAGGTAGAACTAAAAGAGACTTCTGTCTGAAACCCTGGAAGAATGTTTCTAGTCTTGTCTAATATAAGCTAGATCAGCTCCAATCAGCACAACCAGTTGTTGGGGACATTGGGAGATGCAACACATTAACTTCTGCATGGTACCAGGTTACCTATCTCTCATGCTCTTAGTACTGAAAATAGATTAACCAATATTCTGACAAATATTGAATCCCATTTTGGGAAAAAGGTGGGATAAATAAATAAATAAATAAATGTAAAGCAATATATAAATAATAAATAAATGTAAAGCAACTTCTTAGGTTCTGATCTATTTTCTGCTGAAAATTTGTTGAGAATATGAATTTATTTTACATTTGGGCTATGGGATTTTGGAGAGAAAATTTGCAAAACTGATGGGGCACAAAATTCATTTGGTAGTTTCTTTCAGCCAATAGCACCAAAAGCTGGCAAAAGGATAAGCGTGCAAACAGGCCACACATGGATCCCCTGTCTCCATTTGTTATGTAATATCACTGGTTGCTGTTTGCCTAGAATTGTGTAGCACAGGGATTTCAGACTGTTGGAGATTTAGTCGTGGTTGTGTATTGGAATGTGCAGAGTAGAGAAGGCTGTCACAGCAGTCAATAAGATCTGAGAGGTGTTGACTAATTGCCTGCTAATTACACAGTAAATTGTCTAATTAAGCTGATGGTTAATTAGGGTGCGCTTGCACAGCAGTCTTGTGGAATTTTTGTCTGATGTCTAGGAAGCAGCTTGTATAATTGGCAAACTGGTAAAGACTGGCAGAAAACATGACTAGAAAGCACCCTGCCAGTAGACGATAGAATAAGGATGAGGAGACATTTTTGTAAAATCATGGAGAACTGGTGTTTTTCTTGAAAAGATCAATATATATATAAAAGTCATTTTCTAGCACCACTGAAAACAGGGTCTGGGTCGGAATATGTAAGAAAAATCAGATATGCTTTTTAGTTGCTTGTGTTAGGTCATCAGAAACAGTGAATAGATTTAGTCTTCTCATAGTAGTATCCAGAAGAACATTTAATTATTTATTTGAATGTATATGCCATCTTTCTTCTAAAATGGGATTCATTTTTCCTATATAAACAAATGGGTGCCACTAATTATTATGGAAAATGCCATCCTCTGTGCTAGAGACGTCATTCTTCACTAATTTTTTATTCTCTGTAGGGAACAACAAGTAATTTTAGAAATCTTCTTTCCACCACGAGACAGTCTTTGAAAGCTACACTGATTTAAAATACTGTTTGCAGTTCAAAACATATAATTTACAAAATTTGCATGTAGTTTTTTTGCATGGAAAATAGCATGAAACTATACTTTCTGTGCAGAAAGAAGGTGCTGTTTCCTGTGTAGAAAATAGTGTTTCATGCACAAAAGTGAACATTTTGTATAGAAGTCAAAAACTACGTAGTTTCTTGTCTGTCCACAATTCTTCTTGTCAGTGTTTCACAAAACTCAAGAAACACATTTTTAAGCCACTTTTCAAATATTATTCTCATCTCTACTCTGTATTTTTGTGTAGGGAAAAACCAAATTTTGGGTGAAATGGTGCAGTGGGCCAAGGGAATATTTGAGTGTCATAATGTTGACGTCAACTTACAAGTGACAGTCTTCTGAAATATCCTGTTATTAATAGCTTTATTCAGCAAAATTAGGGCTGTAGCTTCCTTGAGTGATTCTATCCACCTGTAATAGGGTCTTCCTCTTTTCTCACTGCCTCCCAATTTGCTGAACATTATTGTCTTTTCTAATGCATCATGTTGCATCTTGATATATTCAAAGTATGACAACCTTGTCTTGTAAGAATTCAGGCTTGATTTGCACCAGGACCCATTTACTTGTCTTTTTGGTAGTCCGTGGTGCCCTTAGAACTGTCCCCCTCCCCAGAATCACTGACCAAATTCTTTACTTTCAGAGTTTAACTGAAATGCTTTAATTTAAGTGTTCTGCTGAGTCCTCAGAAGTATTAGGAAGCACACTGGGAGCGTGCATGCAATTCCCTAAAGTATGGAAGGACCATATTTTCCTATTGTCCTGTTGTCCCTTATATGAAAAACCCAAAGAAACAAAAAACAACCAACAATAACCAATCCCCTTTTAAAAGCATTACTTCTTGCATCTCCAAAGCTAGGAGCAATGTTGTCATTTTTTATGTCTCTCTTAGCTGTTTGGTGATTTTTTAAAAAACAAGAAGAGGCCTTTTCAGAAACAGAAAAAAAAGTGGGAAGTCACTTTTTGTTTTGGGAAAAAAAAGCAGTCCAGTGGAAGTAACAAATCGAAACAAAAAAGGCAAAATTGCCTCTATGCCAGAGAACACTGGGACTTTTTGAGTAAAAATCAATGTATAAAAAATGGGGAGGGCTCTTGGAATATTTTGGTATCCACGTGTAGCCTTGCGTCATTCATCCTCCTTTCACATTAGTCTAATAATGGTTTTTTGCCAAGCATTTGTCCAAAGACTTGGATATTTCTCTGGTACCATACTTCAAATTAGTTTCATGGATCAAGGCCCATGTCAACATGGACCAAATAACATATTTTTCGCCACATCCTCATGGCAATCAGTTCAAATGACACAGGTCCCATTCCCTTGTTCTGGTGCAAACTATCCAGACAACATATGACCAGTTCAGCACCAAAGACACAGCATACCTTAATTAATATGGATTATAAAAAGTCACCTTCCCAGAAGATCCAGGACCCTTTGAAGCAAACTGAGATGGCTGTTTACAATGCACTCCATTGTGCCACCTGCTGTTGTCATGCCCTCTGAGGTCAGAGCAAGGTGCCCAGCCATCAATGTTGGGTGCCTCATTTTTGGCCTCAGGGGGAGCAACCCACAGCAGCAGTGGGTGGTACAGCAGGATGTGTTTGGAGCAACTGCCAAGCATCAATCTAGAGTGCCCATGTAACGAAGTGGTATCAGAGCAGATTCAGGGCCAGAATAATCTGGGCTGCCCATGGAGTATTCTGGTCTGTGTGAATGCAGCCAAAAAGTTGACATCATCCAAGACCTGAGATCAGAATGAAGCACTGTATATTGATCAGACTGGCTTTTTTCCAGGCAGCTTTCTATTTATTAATCTGCAGAATTTATTATGTGCCTTAAAAGTACTTTTTTATGCTCCAAGTATTAAGATATTGACATTCAAGATTATGCCAGAAAGAATGCAGCTTAATAATACAACTTTTAAAATATACAACTTTAATAATACAGCTTTTTCCCTACATTCTGTATTCGTGTTCACTACGAATGTCTTGATCTATTTTACTTCCCATAGAGAAAATATTATTAAAGGTAGCAAAAGGAGACATGTCTTAGAAATTCTAAAATGAAAAAGATGTAAATAATATAAGTTCCTTTGTCATATGAGAGTGATGATTCAAACTTTGTGGGCAAGTGTGTTGGGATTCAGGTAGGCTAAAGAATCTGTACAGTTTGGGGCAGGTTTGTGCTGAGATCAAACCAGCCAGTCTACTGAATCGGTAATTTTATGCATCTTTTTGTGGCTCCATCTTTCCCCATTTGTGCCATTAGCATTTTCATTTCTAAATATATCTTTCACTGGAAGCAGTAAAAAAAATCAAGCTCAGATCTTAAATTATTGACTGTTTTAAAAAATACTAAAGCTGCATTTCAAGTGGATTTTCTTGGTGATTTCTGAGGGAAGTAACAATTCACAGGTAATCTTATATTGAAAAGGTTGTATATTTCATGGAACCTTAATTTATTTAAGTTCATCTGAATGTTCAGTTGAATGTTGAAAGTATTTTTCCTAACATGAGCAAGAGTAAAACTGTCAGGGATTCATGAGGTCAATATTATTTTTTTAAAAAATATTTTTATTAGCACACAATTTTTTAAGCTATATCAAACATAAAGATAAAAAGAAAGAAAAACTAACAAAGCAAAACTATAAGAAAAAAGAATATAGAAGACAATGACTTCTTTCCCTAATGCTATACTTGAAAATATACTTAACCTTCCTTCTAAATCAATATAAATCTCCTTCTTTCTACAATGAATTTTAACTGTTATTCAAACTCAATTAAAAAGTCCCCTTATACAAATAAAAAAAAAACTTATAAAAATCTCAAGCTTTTAAAAATGAGGTTAGTATTCATAGTAATGTATTTTGGACTACACAAATTTCAGGTAAACAGACATAAAAGTGAAAAATGGGATTTGAAACAGAGGCCTCAAACAGATAGGCCAAACAGTGTGACTATCACAAGGTGTTGTGTGCAGATGACACAAGTACCCGACATGGTCAGAAACCACTCTAAGGCCACCTAAGGTGACCTAAGGGTGCTAGCAAAAGGAACTCCTTTCCAGTGACCTGTTTGGGACCATGGCTGCGGCCTAATTTCAAAGCAGGCTGCCCGGCTGCCACAGTCACTAACCCTGGCCAGTCATGGGGTGATCGCAGCTGGAGCAGCCACCAGTCTATTTCATTGCAGAATCAGCCCTCTGTATCCTTTGTCCATGGATTTAACCATCCACGTTAGAAAATATTTTTTAAAAATAGATAAATTCCAAATAGAAAACCTTGATTTTGCCATTTTGTATTTTTTTTAAAAAAAACCATTTTGCTACACCATTGCATTTAATGGAACTTGAGTATCTATTTTGGTATCTATGGGCAATCCTGGAACCAAACTCGAGTGTATATGAAAAACCCACTCTACTAGGTTTAGAAATTAGCAAGTGTAAAAATATCCTGATATGTTGGTTTAGTAAGTGAGGTGCCTCCCAGACCAATGATTTTAGGGCCAGAAGCTAAGAACCTATCCTTATTTAGGAAGAATTTCTACAATAAAAATGATGGTATTGCCATAATTTATAGTTTTGATTCATCTTCCATGTCTACCTACCTCTTGTCTAATATCTAAGCTTAGATTTTACATTTCTTAGAATAAAGACCCATCTTTTCCATACTTCATTCTGCACATTGGTTGTGTATTATAAATGACAATGAACTACAAATAGAAAAAGCTTTACTTTTATATAATTTTTATATATATAATTTTTGCATTTCCTTTGCTGCCACTTGCTTCTGTCAGCCAAGGTCACCCTCAAATCCTCTTCAGGAATCTTATACAACAACAACAACAATAACAACCATTTCCCTCATTCAACCAATTCTCATCATTCTGTAGTTTTTCTGTATTAGATACCACCTTGAACAACTTCAAGGATTTTTCTTATTCACAAAGAGCCTCCCCAAGCCAAGGCAAAACCCATTTAAGGAAAACATCAAGCACATGCTCATGAAAATATTGTGCTCTGCTGTTGTGGTGTCAGAATAGGAGATGAAAGAGAGCCCGTTGCCTTAAAGGTATCTTGCCACAGTCTGCACTCTACTTGCCCTGGGAAATATTTTGACAAGGAGCACGATGTTGGCTGAACATCTAGTGTGCAGGTAGTTTGCTATTCTCAGCATGCAGCTACTTGAGGAAAGGAGCTACTTAAGGAGAAATTGCATTGCTACACAAGGGGGCTTACAATCACTTCATGGCTGAAATGTGCGTGGAAGATAATTGGAGTTTGGAATGCAGGATGCATGAAGATGTGAAGAAATGTCATAGTGCAACAATCATACACCAATTGTCCCTCCCACAGTATGGTACAAAATGAAGGAAAACTGAGAAAGAAGCTTATCTCAGTCCTGTATCTCTTCTATGCCTCTTTGTTCCAGTCATGCTTCTCTGGGCCACAGCATTTTTAATGGTTTCATATTTTGTTTGTTTGTTTGTTTATTTCTGCAGACCAAGCAGGTTGCTTACCCATGAGAGTCTGTCAGTGGTTGTTCAGCATGAGAAAGGAACGTTTAGGCAACTCTTCAAAGCACGAGCCTCCACATGGTGCATTTCCTAATGTAGACGGCATTTTGCTAGTTAGATTTGAGTAAACTGCGCACCATAATGTAAATAGTGTCTCCTGTGCAGAAGCCAGGGGTTCCTATTAAATTCTTTTTTAAATGAGTGTATCCAATTTGTGGCCTGCTAGACTATTAAGAAAATGTGTGGGTATCTTGGCGTTTCTTTCATTGAGAAGAAAATGTGAACACATTTTTCCTCTTCAAATTATATGTAAATGGCTGAGAATAATTGAAAAGGCTTACCTGGGAGCAGGGAAAGTGTACATTAGTTAGTGTGTAAAATATACCAACCTGATAAGAAACAATAAGAGAGGGGAAAATCCAGGTGGGAATTTGGAGAAATCCAATGGAGTTTAGACTGGGAGATTTTCACATCCTTGGCAGAAGCCTATGCAAAGAAATAGCCTGGTTCTATGGGACTTTGGGGCTAAACAGACTGGCTGGAAGCACTGGCGTGGGGTGGCATGGAGGTGTGGCAGTTGGACGATGCACACCCCCATGGCACCCCCACACTGCCCCCGTGCCAATATCACACTAACCACCTGACTACATGGCGGGTGCCATCACGGCATTCCCTTGGCATGGCATTTATACACTGCATGCCAAAAGGAGTGCTGAAAAGTGCCACGGCAGCAGCAAACGCGCCTTTTTGCTGGTTCTAAAAGGAGTGGCATTTTGCTGCCTCTTTTTGAGCCGGTAAAACTGCTGGACCAGGACCGTGGCATGCTGTTGCCGTGGCCCCAATCTGGTGCTGAAAGGGGTGTTAGGACGCTGCTCTATTGGGGCCATCTTTTGCCCTTTAATTAACTAGAGGGTTTATGCAGAGATGAAATACATTTTCTTTTTATTTGAGTTACCCACAGATCTGCACTCTGGAAGCACTAGGGATGTAAAAATATAACTATTTTGTCCTCACATGCCATGACAAATAATTTCTGCAGTTTTCTTCCTGCTGCAGGAGAAATCAGTATTTATGAGCATTTTCCCCATAGTGTGTAATTTTAAGAAATTATTCTATGGAATACATGTGAAATGCATGTAACTTTATTTGTACCAAAACCATATTTTTCATGCAAGAAACCTCATCACTTCAGAAATACACTTTTTTTTCTGTAAAATAAAATATAAAACAAAAAACGCCCACTTGTGTATTTGGAAACTTTTCCCCCCATGAAAAACACATTTTTGACAGTTACCCCAAAGATTTTTTTTTTGTATGTGTGCAAAATACCTGATTATTTTTGCTCAAAATCAAAATTTTTGCACAAAACCCACATGTTTCTGAAAATAGTTTTATTTTGTTTTTTCAAAAATCATAGGGTTTTGTGCAAAACCAACCCATTTGGTTCTTGCATATTTCTCTGCAGAATAATTTCCCATAACTCCCTAGGTTGTGTGGATACGAACTCACATTCTCCAACTGTCACAATTTGGCAGATATATTCCTCATTAAACCTCTGTTCCACTTTTTCCAGCTACTTTTAAAATACCTCAGTTACTCTGTTCTCCCACATTCCCCCTTCATCATGTGATTACTTCACTTGCTGCAAATTAAAGTCAAATGGCTTTCTGACACTAGGGAAAACTGCACTACTTTTCAGCAGGAGGCGGAGAGGAGAGAGTGGAAATATTGTGTGTCTTCAAGTCATTTCCCAATTATATCACTCCTAAGACTGGGCTTTATTTGCAAGATTTGTTCAGAGGGGGGTTGCCTTTGCCTTTCTTTGAGACTGAGAGAGTGTGACTTGCCCAAGATCAGTGGGTCTTCATGGCCAAGCAGGGATTTGAACCCTTTTTTCCAGAGTCAAAACCCAATGCTCAAACCAATATACCCTGCTGATCCCTACCCTTTCCTATAAAATCAGGCAAAAGCCAACTGCTGTAGCCCTTCCTAGCTTATGTTCTCTTCATTAATAACTTGCCATCTTGCCCACACTTTGAAGATATTTGACTTGCCTTAACCCATGTTTCATGTCCCATTTTTCATTTGTGAAATGTAGGAGACAATGGCCTGCTACAGACTGCCAAAATAAAGCTGCTTTGGGTCTCTTAGGAGGTATGCTGTTTAAATGATGCATGCATCCTAAGACTCCGGAAGCTGCACCAAAGCTGCCCTCCAGTGCTTAGGAATGGAGTGTGGCTTTGGCGCGACCTCCGGACTCTTAGGACCCATGCATCATTTAAACAGCATACCTCCAAAGAGACCCGAAGCAGCTTTATTTTGGCAGTCTGGAACAGGCCTATGTTGTGTTATTCTCCCTGACCGTCTTTCTCTAGTGTCAGAAATACATTTTTTCAGCAAGGAAACAACACTGATCCCCCCCATCCCTGGGAGGCACATATTGCAAATACGTTGCTGAAGCTAATCAGGTGTGGGTATAGTCAGTATTTAGATGGGTTTTCCAAAAAGAGAAAAGAAGACTACTACACGTTTTCATTGTTGTGACAGGTGCTAGAACACCTATCATCCATCCATGCATGTATGCAATGACATCTCCAACAAACCATGTTTCTGTCTCTAGTAAAAGTCTAGTTAAAGTCAGAACACTGAGTTACAAATATTGGAGACATCATTTGGTATAAATGGGAGTTTCCGTTAATAATAAATGGCACCTCCATTACTCTATACAAACAGGACAAGAATGGGAGAAGCGTGCGGGGGTGTGATAATCTTCCCCCCAGTTGCACTATTAACAGGATTTAATGGTGATTTAATCACAGGAGGAAGACACTTGCCTCTCCTGTGATGAAGTTCGATAACTGAAGATACAGAGAAAAGACATGCATTTCTCTGTTCTGTTTATGTACTGCAATTTGCACTGGTGTAATCTAGTTTTCACAGGACTTGGAAATGTTCTACTCTAATCTGTGCTTCAGCCTTAGTGTGGGTGGCTGTCGCACTCCAGACTACTACAGAACTGCAATATTACCATGATACGAGAATCATTTTGTTTGAAACCAGTATAGTGATTTTTTTTAAAAAGAAAAAAGAAAAAGAAGGAGGTGAGTCATACTGAGAGCAATTACACCATTCAAGAAGTGTGTGCTAATGCAAGTCTTCAGATGTGAACTAGAGAAACTACTTTTAAATAGTTATACAGGTTTCCCTGGGGTAAACTTTCCTCACACTTTTTGTGGTGCAGCTTATCTGTTCCAGTCATTTTTTTATTTCGGTGTCTAAATGTTTTAAAAGGAAGTGTGTGAGAGAGTGGCATCCGGGCAGTTCATGAACAGGAGTGTTTTAATTCTGCCATTCGTATTGCTATTACCAGTTCTTAAGGGAAAACATTTGGTTAGTTTCATGGATTTCTAAGTAGATAAGGCCTCAAGCCAAGATCAAAATCTATAATAAAGATCCCAGTAAAGGCAAGTATTGACTCAAAATGGTTTGAATCTCTGGTAGGTTGTAAAAGTGCTAGATTAGCATCCGTGATTGAATTAGGGGAAATTGGCATTTCCATGGTTTATTTCCTGAACAATTTTGTCAAATATCCAGAAGGGTGTATCTATGTCTATGTCTTTGTATACATATGCACACATACATATACACAAACAGAGTAAAGCAGCAGCACCATTTGGGAATTCAAGAACACCCATAAGAGTTAATACATAGTAAGAGTACCTTCTTGATGGCTCTGTTGCCGAATGCCCTTCCCTTGAACACTGGAATGTAAACCTGGTTTCATCTGGCATCAGGCTAAAGCTCCTCCTCTTCATCATCATCAACATCATCATCATCATCATTAGGCATAATTGATTCCATTCAGATCTGTTTGTGTGCATGGTTTTAAACTGTTCTACATTATTTTAATCCACTATTTTGGGGGATTAAGGAAGAAAATGGCAAAGTATTCATTCTATATTTGTTCTACATTATTTTAACCCCAATTTTTTTAAAGTATACTATTAATCTGTTTAATTTATTCTCTAGTGGTCTAAATTATATATTACTTGTTGTTGTTGTTTTTATTACTGTGTGCCTTCAAGTTGTTTTCAGCTTATGGTGAATCTATCTCTGGGTTTTCTTGTTAAGATTTAGTCAGCAGAGGCTGGCCATTGCCTTCCTCCAAGGCTGAGAGAAAATGACCAAGATGATCCAGTGAGTGATTCAAGCTCTGTTCTCAGACCACTATTCCATACTTCATTGTTTTGAAAGGATTCTGTTTGCGTGAGATTCTGTGATATAAAACACAATGTAAATATTTTAAACAAAACTGTAAGCAATACCACGCCAATACATGGACTATAATGAACAGAATGGATACTATAGTTTTTTGTGGGGTTTTCGGACTATGTGGCCATGTTCTAGAAGAGTTTACTTCCTGACGTTTCACCAGCATCTGAAGATGCCAGCCACAGATGCTGGCAACACGTCAGGAAGAAAACTCTTCTAGAACATGGCCACATAGCCCGAAAAACCCACAAAAAACTATGGATGCTGGCCATGAAAACCTTGGACTCCAGAATGGATACTCATCTTATATGTTGAAATCCTTCAATTTTGCAGCAACTTTTGCTTGTTTTAACAGTTCCTAGGATAGGTTGCATGGATGCAGGCTAATGCATCTTAAAATACATTTTGGGATTGGAATTGTTTTAGGGATGGAGGAGAAATATGTTTATTTTGCATGTTAAGGAAACTTCCTTAATTTGCATTTCTAAAACTAATGCATTTGACTGACATAAAATTATTTATTTGATTTGCTATTCCACCAGTTTTACAGTGCAGTTTGCTAATCAAGAATGGCATAAAAATGCATATAAACACTTACTAGTGAAAACTGCTTTCCAAAACATGTGTAATAGTCAGAAATGCAGACAAAGGGGTAATGAGAAATGCACACAAAAACAAACAAACGTTTGTGGTGCCATTTCCAAAAACAAACCAACCATAAAATGCTGCTGAAGTTGCATGGAACAAATTTAAGATTGTATACAGTCATTCGACACATTTCGTAGTTTGGCTCTGAGTATTATCCAGATATCTGCTCTTAATCTTGTACAGGATCTATGCACAGATGAATGAAGGTGGAAATTATTTTGTACAAAAGACAGAATTCTTGCACAGAAAACAGCATTTTTTTTGCACAGAAAATAAATGTCTGTACCAAAAAAAAATTATTTAAAGCCCTACATGACTTGGGTCCTGACTTATTGTGGGAACGCCTTCTCCCATATCATCCTCCCCGGACTCTTTGTTCTGCTGGGAAGAATCTGCTTCAACCAAAGAGGACTAGACTTTTGGCAATGACCCAGCATTCTTTTTCAGCAGCTTCTTCTAGACTCTGGAACGACCTGCTGGACGAGATCTGTCAGATTACCACTTTGGAAACCTTTAAGAAGGCTATTAAGATGGATCTCTTCTGGCAGGCCTTTCCAGACTAGACCAGCTCCATTTACCTGCCTCCCCCCCACCACCACCACCACTTTTTCTGCACAGGAAACTTATTTTCTGCACAGAAAATGCTGTTCTGTATACAAATAACCATCAGATTTTTTTTATTATTGAACAGAATAAGTTAGGGATTGTGAGTCAGAACAGCGTAGTTTTCTTTCTTGAATTGACGGGGAAAATGGCAAAGTATTCATTCTTGTCTATGAGAACAATATTTACCAAGATTTACCTTCTACAATCAAGTCCAGTTCTGAGGTAGAGAGAGTTCGGGTTATCTATATTGGTTGGATACCATGGGCTGTTCAGTAGGAGATGTCCCTTAAGAAGAGGTTGAAATATAACTCGTAAAAAGTTATGTATTGTTAAAATGTGTGTATAGCCCTTGAGACCTTGAGAAAGTAGTTAGCCATCTCAGAATGGGAGAGCAACTTTAAGAGGAGAAACCAGCTTGGTTGAGGACTAAGGGGCCCATTATCAAAGTGTTGTGCTAGTGCAACTTCTCATTAACGACAAAAAAGTGCTAATGGCTTGCCAATACTGTAGCTCTATCACAAACGTGTGAAAGGCAACCACATTTCAATAGCGCCATTGAGAATCCATCATTAAACCTTCCAGAAATAAATTGAATCCACGAGTCTCCCAGTGTGAAATTCAGCAGAATCACTTCCTATGTCACAGTTGTAAGTCACAGGAGAGTTCTTTAATGGTGGGAGATTACCTGTTTTTTTCTCTTCAGTCACAAACCCTTCTTTTGACAGGTGGAATGTAGAAGTGCTATTTTACCATTCGTGAATCATTAATGTCCAATTATTGTGACACCGTGTGAAAATAAGTGTTGCAGTTTCACCATTGTATCATTCTTGCTAAATAACACTAGAATAGCACTATTAAAGTGTAAATAGCCCTCATGTGATAATCTCCTAAGGCTGAAAATATAGTTACTTCCTTACAGACATCTAGTTTGAACTCATAATATTTCCAACTGAACAGAAGGAAGAGTTCTTTATTGAGAGTACTTTGGTGACAGTGACCAGGGAACATGTTTTTGTTGCACTCTTTTGGGATCTTTTGAAATCTCACTCAGTGTAAGATATATGGAACCCTCAGTAATATGTTTTGACATGATTTGAAGACACTTCAGAAGACACCATCTCTCCTAACTGTCCCATGTAACTCCACAGTAAACACAGCATTATGTGGTATTTGTTCCATTCTCTTATTTTTTTAGTAACTGATGGTTTTAAACTGTGCTTTTAAAAAAAATACAATTAAAGTTAACAATTCAGAGAGAACTTTGCTTATACATTCCATAAATAGATCAAATAGATATTGTGTGAACTCAAAGCCAAAGTGTTGTTGTTCATATTCAATAGACTGTGGACTTCCCACGTAATACTCTTAACAAGTACACTAAAATGGTTTTCAAAGGAGAAGTATTTGAAGAAAGTACATGAGCTGCGGCAATAAACTAAGAGCATCTGAAAAACACACATAGCTCTCTATACATACATTCAAAGATCAGGGCTATAATGTTTGCTAATTAAACATCAAATTCACACTTATACACAATCAAAGAGGCAACTATTTGCTTAAGGCAAAACTTACTCGCACACTAGTAAAGCCCTTAACAACATTGGACACCTGTTCAAGACTCACTTATTGCCTAATTAAATATTAACATGTCTTGATCCAATCTGTGGCATAATTTTAATTACTGTTGTCTCTTAGGATAGTCACATAATCAATGTATTTAGAGCTGTTCCTAGAGGCTATTTTGTAATTCAAATTGTGATCCATCATTACAATATTTTCCTCTGGATTGCTGTTAGGAAATCAGTCCCACTAAGCTCTCCTAAGAGAAAGGGAAAAATTAAAAGAACCCAGTTTCTCTTTACAGAAAGTGAAAACTTAGATGCAGGGGGTAGGAGTTGCAACCTAAATGGAGTCAACTACAGAGATCAGTTTTTGTGAATATTATAGCTCGCACAGATTTATCTTTCACTTGCCCAACTTCACACGTTGAAAACTGCTCAAATAAGACTGCACAATATTTATCTTTCATTATATTACTTAAAAAAATTACCACACAATCTTATACTTGTCTTGGCAGATGTGAGAATTGTCAAGTTCAGTCCATAAGTGTGTGCAGGATTTCACTCTCTAAGAAGCCAAACAATTTATTTAATTTTAATTTGTTTTTGAAAAGATTTTATGAAAATCCACAATTTACTTCAGATTTGGTATGGAAAGAATGGGCTTTAAAAAAAATGAATGTGAGAGACATACAGTTAAGAGATTTTTCCAGCCAGGCCTAGGGATTAGGGTGCTTCTTAAAAATCAAGTCCCCACCTCTCCACTTGGTAAGTATAATGTGGTTTTCTCCATGCTGTGAACAACCCTAGCTACTGAATTTAGCTGGAGCAGAGGACGGGGGGTGAAGGGAGAGAACTGCATTTCAGTTTGTTTTTGTAGTAATTAAGATACATAAAGTTTCTTATATCTGAAATGGGAAAAACCAAAACATATAAACATAAGAGGCAGCAAAAGTGACACTGTTCTTTGGAACCTGGTCATAGATTTCATTTCTAGAATGTTGTTTCCTGATGAAGGGAAGGCTACTCAAATTGACCATCATTAAACCAGTTGCTACAAGAGCCAGCATGGTGTAGTAGTTTGAATGGTGAACCACAACAGAATTCAAATCCTCACTCAGCCATGGAAGTCTACTGGGTGAACTTGGACAAGTTGCACTTCTCAGCCTCAGAGGAAGAAAAGCCCACTTTGAACAAATCTTGCCAAGAAAAAACCATGATAGGTTCACCATAACTTGCAAATGACATGAAGGCATACAACAGCAAGAACAAAGACAGTCGACATTTCTCTTATTGTCCTGTCGTTTAAAACTGTTTGAATGAGAAATGATTACGTTGGTTATGAAGGATTCTTCTCTTGAAGTCCAGAGCATTTTAGTACAATAAACTGTTTTTGCTTTGTTTTGTTAGGCTTTTTTTGCCGGGTGGGGGGGGGGGGGTTTCAAGCTACACTTTCTATGAGAATGATTTAACCCCTGCTGAGTCAGTCAAATCCATTTTCTGTTTAGTGTAAGTCAAAGTCATAATGAATTCTCTGTAATTAGTTCCTCAACCTTGTCTTTATAAATAGACAGTCTGGCAATTATATGCTACCTCAAAGTCTGCAAAACCCAACTTAGCTGAGCTTGTGTAAGTCTCATGGATTTTCTGTGCATTTAATTAGATGTAGATTTAAAGCATAACATCATGTATACAGGATCACATCTGTGTATGTTTTCAAGTTATTTGCTTAATAATGTGTGCATTGTTTCATTTCTCTGAAACTCCAGGCATTATTTCTTGTTGCTCTTTTCATTTGTAGAGGGGATTGATGAGATTTCATTTCTGTCTTTATCACAATTTTGATCTTGGCTTATAGTTACTGCCAAGGTTTATGACCAATAGGTTTCTGATCCACAGTAAGGCAAGATTCAGGTTCTTCTATGGATATTGGCCATGAGGCTCAAGCTCTGTATTCTCTTCAATACTATATTAGCTCATAAGGAAAGAGAGGGGTGCAATCATCATTTCTGCAGAGGCCAAGTGACCCATAAACCAGTAGGGTTACAACTAGTTCAAAAAGCCGCTGGCTTTGGCTTTTTTATCTGTCTGAGCAGCTCAGAGGAGAAGCTCTTAGATGACTTTTGTCCTGTTTACTGTATGTTTGACATCTGCTTGTTTCTTATGTTACTCACTCACCACTACCAGCCTTGACAGTGGTGTCTCATGGGGCCTCAGCCTCCTGGACCTTGAAAAATAAGCAGACCTGCTAGAAAATAGATGATGTCCAGTCATTCTGAATCTCCCTGAAGTAGTTCAGAAGTGAGGAAAAAGTTTAAATTTGGAAAGTCAGGACAGCAGCCAAGAATCCTCCAAAAGACATGATGTAGAGAGTTCTGACTTCTTAATTTCAGATCGGTGGCAATCAGCTCTTTGATAAAAAGGAAAAAATACTAGTTTAAACGACTAAATATCATCTCTGGACTGCATGTATAACAAATTGCCACAAATAGGTACTTTTTCTCTGAAGATGGCAGCCACAGATGCTGGCTTTCGAAATGTCAGGAATAAACTTTTCTAGAACATGGCCACATAGCCTGAAAAACCCACAAAAAACAATAGGTACTTAACTTCTGTTTAATGAGTCATTGAGTTGTCACCTTCCTTAAATGACCATTTTGTGCATAAAGAATTGAAGGCATTCACATTAATGTGAGCCCAGTGTTTACACTCGTATGATTATTCTGGACACTGTGCAAAACACTGAGGGAAACTATCTACTTGATCGAGACATGACTGACTTTTTGTGTCTGGATCTGTGACAATGAGAAAAATGAAAATACAGAAAGCGAGTGCAGTCACTAAAGTAACAGAATGTCTTTTTTCACTCTATTTGTTCAAGATCTTAAATCTGAGCTAGGAACAACACAGCTCTTCAGATTTTGTTGGCCCACAGCTCCCAGCAGCCCTAGCCTGCATAGGAAATGGTGAGGAATGTTGAGGACTACAGTCCAACAACATCATGATCCCTATCTCTTGCTTAAGCTGTTAGTGGGGCCAGACCTACCATTAGGCACAGCAAGGTAGCTACTTTGGGTGGCAGATAATAGAGCCAGTGAAAGCAGCAAAGCTCCCTGTTATTCTGTCTGAGCACACTCCCTTCCCTAGCCATTTCCTTGTCTTACTGAGTTGCTTTTACTATATGTGTGACTTATCCTGCAGTCTCTGAGGCTCTAGCCTCTGAAGTTGAGGACTCTCATTTCACTGTCAGGGATGTAAAATCCAACTGTTGGTCCAGTTGGCATCTGTTCATGGTATGGAGATGGGAAATCTGTTTTGTCTTGCCTTACAATACAAAATATCTTTCTTGCAGATAATGATGTTTTCCCTCTTTGTTGACTGTATTTCTTAAGGTCAATGAGTTTGAATATTCTGAAGTTTTTCATGATTAAACCACACCCATCGGATACTCATCTGAGAATCTGAATCTGAAATACTTTTTACCCTCCAAGCAGTCTTTCCCGAATCTTTACAGACTATCTGTATTGGTCCATCAAGAACTGAATTGTCAACTCTAATGGGCAGTAATTTTCTGAGTTTCCAAGCATAATTGTTTGTTTGTTTTTTTACTTTCCCTTGCGATCCCTGATATCCACCATCTAAGCATTAACCAAGCTCAACCCTTCTTTCAAAATCAAATAAGATTGGGTGTGCTTAGGGTGTTATGGTAATACCTAAATGATTTCATTTAGGAGACTGGATTTTTCAGAATCTTTTCATGACAGTAACAACAGTTGTACTGAAGCAATGTATTGTATGATAAAATCATAGAGTTCCAGAGGGTCTAGAATGTAACCCCTTGTTTGATGTAAGATTTCCAGAGCTACAGCCTTCCCAACGCATGGACTTCTACTCTCTGCTTGATGATCTTTTGTAACTGAGAATCCAGTGCGGGTGCATGGGGGATTAAATGGTTCCATTGTCACACTGCTTTTAACATTAACATATTTCTCATAATGTCCAACTGAAATCTATTTTCATGTTGATTAAACCCTTCCGATCTTAAGCCCTTCTGGATAATGCTGAGAATTCTATCAACTATTTACAGGTTGGCAGAGTCATTTGAAATAACGTGTTTTTGTTTAGCAGGGCCAGGTGCAAACATCTGGAATCAGGAATCCCTTGTGAATTTGCTTTCTCTTTGTGCTCAATGTCAGTTTAGAAACAAAGGTATAATCATAACTATGCAGTTCAGAACTCTATCTGAACAAAATGAATGGTTATATGGAGCATCCAGAAGTTTTTGAGATGTCCTTCACTTCTCATTTCCCCCCCATATTCCCCCCTCTCATTTTACATTTATGTAAAATTTCATAAAATAGCAGAGAGTTTAGAATTGCTCTGCAAACACTTATTGTTCAAAGTCTAATATTAACCTTGTCATGCAGATTACTTTTTGTGTTCTGTTGAGTGTGATATGTAGTAATTGTTTGTCAAGGCTAAATGCTGTAGGACATAACACCTTCTTGAAATAATGTTTTTGTAATTGCAGTCAAAGCATTCTAAAGGTCTAGCAAAATGCTGTTGAATACAGATGTCAGAAATTCAACACAGTTTTAATCTTGATTTGATTTTTCTTTTAATTTTCAACTTTTAATTCTGTTAAATGCTTCTGAAGAGCTACTAGGATACTTACATTTTTGATGAGAATATCAGAAACAAATTGGCCTTTTATATTTAAAATGCCATGGAGAACAAAACTGAAAGCTGCAAGTAAAGCAATTCATCATCAAGAATTATGTTTTGTTTTAAATTGGTATACTTTTGAGTGTCATTTGTTTGCTGTATTTTTATTAGACCAAACATAAATGAAGCTGGGCTGACAACTACTCTGCTTAGAATTGTATATTCAGTGGTGTCACTGTGCTTGGTGTCACCCAGTGCTGTGACTGTAAATGAGGGGTAGGTTTCTCTGTCTTTTGAGCAGTATCCTCACTCACCATGCCTTCCAGCAGAGTTCATGGGCAGAGAGATGCCTTCCTCACTCGCAGTCACTGTCAGCAAGTGGGAGAGTGTCTCTCCATTCCCTGAACTGCAAATCATGTATCTCCACACACACCTTCCTGCCACACTCAGGGGGTTGGAGAGATGTCACTGACAATGACTCCAAACAAAGAGGGCATCTCTCCATCCTGCGAACCTGACTGGAAGGTGTAGGAGATATGCTGCTCATGGAGCAAAAAAACTCCATCCTTGCTTCCAGTCATTGTCAGCAAGTGGGAAGGCATCTCTCTGTCCCCTGAGCCTCACCCCTCTCACCTTCTAGCCATGCTCAGGGAATGGTGGCTGCAAGTGAGAAGGGCATCTCTCTGCCCCATAATTCTGGCTGGAAGGTGCAGGGGGATGCGGCTGAGGCTCAGAGAAACACCTTTCTTGCTTGTGGTCACTGTCAGCAAGAGGGAGGGTGTCTCTCCAGCCTCTGAGCCTGGCTGGAAGGCATGTGGGGTGGGGGGTGGGGATGGGATGCAGTTCAAGGATCAGAGAGATGTTCTCCTAGCCTGTTCACTAATGATGACTGCAAGTGACGAGGATGTTTCTTCATCTCCTGAGCCACATCTCATGTACCCCATGGCTTTCAACCAGGCTCTGGGGGCAGATATACACTCTCCTTGCTTGCAGTCACCATCAGCAAGTGGGAGAGTGTTTCTCCACCCCCTGAGTGACATCCCACCATCCAGCCAGGCTCAGAGGACAAAGAGATGCTCTTCTTACTCTCAGTGAGCAAACAGCACAGTGTCTCTCTACCCACTAAAAAAAACCTGGGGACCAGAAATGCCATTCCATTTAAGGTATCCCCAGTGCAGACTGAGTGACATCTCTGTATGTACTTTTACTGCATAAGCTTTCTGGAAATGCCTCCTAAACATAGAACTTTATTGCATTGCCCCCAGAATGACCCCATTGTGATCCCAAAAGGGGGCATGACCAGAATGGGATGGGGCTAAGAATGGATGTTATTGCACAGAGGAACACCGCCGCTGCCACCGGACATTCCCATCGCATCCTACATCCATTCCAGAGGGCGCAATTTTTGAGAATGCTTTTGAACAGTTCTCAAAAACCACACCCTCTGGAACAGATGTAGGATGCAAAAACAGCAGTCACATGGAACTCCAAAATGGATTGAAAGAATGGTACGAAAAGAAGGGAATTATTCTGAGATCTGGACAAAAATGCAGACCTCTCTCTTTCTGTTCTCTTCTATTCCCATGGGTGAAACACCTGCTATCCATTCCATTGACAGCCTGCCCTTGAGAGAGAAGGGCCCTTGGGGCTGAGAGATAAGGAAATGTTTATTGGTAATATAGTTCTTATTTTTAAAGAAAAGGAAAAAGATTTGAAATAAATTCATTTCATGTGTGATTCTCTGCTATTTTTTGAAAAGTTACATACATGTAAAATGAGGGGGAAATAGGGAAAATGGAACTGGAAAAGAAAAGTGAAGAACATCTGAAAAATTTGATATTTTATTCAACCATACATTTTGTTCACAGATTAAAAAACAGCATTTCACTCATGTATTTCATTTTAGAGATTTTTCTCCTCATATATTCTTGAGGGTTTCCAATTTTTCCATTGGCAGAAAACAGGTGATATGTCTCAAGTGCCTCAATGGATGAATAATTTATAATGAAAAGCCCAACAGGTTTCAGTCTGTAACTATCTCAAAGGCCTTCTTCAGGAAATATATAAAATTATAAAAAGAGACAACATGGACAATAAGATGAATCATAATTTTCCAATGTATGTGATCATTATTCCTTTGAAAAACCCAGAAGAGTTCAAAGATTTTAATATTAAAATCCATTTGACTTCTTTTCTTGTCAATATTCTAGAATATTCACCTTTTCTTAAGCCCCAAAATGTAAGTTTTGTTGCTGGCTTGTATTGTTCTGAGAACATACTCAGGGAATACCTGAAAACATACCCAGATGTAGTCATGTTGACTATACAACAGAGTATGAAAACATCCAAAATTCAAAATTGGACACCGCCTGTTTTGTTATTTTTTATGTTAAAAAGGTGGTCCCCTTTCTTGAGATGGCTAGTTGTTTTGCCCCCATATATCTATAGACTCTTGCATCAAATGGCATAGAGAATAAAACTGCTACTGCAAGGAGTGAAGTAGTGTAAAATGTGCCTCTGCTGGTTAATATTTATTTATTGGATTTAAATCTTGCTTTTCTCCCAAAATGAGATTCACAGTGAATCCCATTTGAATTAATGGTATGTGAATTCAGCTGTATTAGCAGTGAGTCTGCAGCAGACTTGGGCCTGTTACAGACTGCCAAAATAAAGCTGCTTTGGGTTTCTTTGGAAGTATGCTGTTTAAATCAGGGGTTGGCAACCTACGGCCCGTGGGCCAGATCTGGCCCGGCGAGGCCTTGGGACCAGCCCCAGCCCGGTCCTGCCGCCGATTGCCACCCCCGACGCAGCTTCCGCACCGCTCTGGGCGCCATTTTGAGTTCGACCCCCCAGTTGTCTGAAGGACAGCAACCCGGCCCCCGGCTCAAAAAGGTTGCCAACCCCTGGTTTAAATGATGCATGCACCCTAAGAATCCAGAAGCTGCACCAAAGCTGCACTCCAGTGCTTAGGAATGGAGTGTGGCTTTGGCGCAACCTCCGGACTCTTAGGACCCATGCATCATTTAAATAGCATACCTCCAAAGAGACCCGAAGCAGCTTTATTTTGGCAGTCTGTAACAGGCCATAATGTCCACAGAGATAATATCCTCTGGGCCTATTTGCACCTTTAGCCTCACTTTACGTGTTTCTTTTTTTTTTTTCTTTTTTTTTTTTTTTTTTTTTTTTTTTTTTTTTGTCCAATAAATGGTGGGAGAGATTTGGCTCCAGATATTTCTAAAGTTAAATTACAAACAAGTATGTATAGTTCATAGGCAATGTACAAATGAAATAATTCCATACAATGGAAAATTATGAAGGTCTTTGAGAGCTTTATAAAGTCCTTTTATTTCTTAATAAGCTGTTGTTGTGTGCCTCAAAGTCATTTCTGACTTACAGCAACCTTCAGACAAACCTAACACTGGGGGGGGGGGTTTCTAGGCTAAGAGTGTAAGACTGACCTATGGTCACCCAGTGGGTTTCCATGACTGAGCAATGAAATAAAACCTGATCTCCAGAGTTGTAGTCCAACACTCAGATGACTACACCATACTGGATCTCATTCAAGTATTGAGTACCTTGGGACATGTCACCTGTTTTCTGCTAACTATATTGGGTGGCCCTAAATTTGTTTTTGTTTTTTTCATTTTTTCATCAAAAAAGTTGAAAAAAATGCCCTTAAAGGATTACTCCTCCCCAAAAGCCTTCACTACTCTACTAGTGAAAAGTAAAGAACTGGTTCAGTAAACGTTGTAAACATGCTCTCTCCGTCCACAGACAAATACACATACAATGACTGAAGTTATGGTATCAACAAAACAGCCACGGTGATATTTTGTGGCAGAAGCAAACTATGGCAGGAATAAGCAAACAAACAAGAAAGAAAGAAAGAAATGGAAAGAAAAATGCTACATTAGATGAATGAAACAGTTTGGTATCCTTCACAGCTCCTTGGTTCTCTTTGCTGCCTGCTTCCTTTCCTCCAGATGTCATTCTTCTTTTTATTTTGATGCTTGTCCTGTCATTTCCTTGTCAATTTGTTTGCCTGCTCCCTAACACATCCTTCAACGTGCCTCTTGTCCCAGTGCATCTTGTCCCACTGCTTCTTGTTCCATTTGCTTGTTTGCTTCCCTGCCAACCCACTCTGTTTTTTAATGTAGCCATTGGTTATAGTCCTCCTGGCTTCTTCTCTTACTACACATAATAGGAACCTCCACGTTGGCTTTTGGAAGTCTGCTATCCAAGCCCTGTGGGTGAAATAAGTATGCAATGCACACAGGCATAGTTGTCTTTCAGCAGTTTGAGAGGGGAGCAAGGAGCTATTACCCTTTGGTGGGGTGCTCCATTTTCTCTCTCTACTTTTACATATCTTAAAAACTCACAGAGCGTGCAGAGGTTTACCTCTTCTTCATGAGTTGTTGGTTTTCCCCCCCATTTTAGCTTTATAGCAATTAGCATTCACCCTGAAACATTACTATTTCAGGTATACCTCAGTTAACAACGTAACATTACTACCTGGACATTACTTCTTTAACATAAAATTTAGTACTAGAGGTAGAAATAGTATGCAAAAAATATGGATAGGTCCCTATGCCGCACACACAGACAGAAGCACTACAAGACATTTCACCAACCTTTTTTAGTTGAAAACAAGCAATATGTACATGGGAAATGAAAGTCATGTCAGGTAAGCTTCACATAAGTGAGCAAAAACACTTTGAAAATTCTTGAGCCCATGTAAAGGCATCTTCCAAAATTCATCCAGGAATAACATTTTCTTTTACTATCTTCCTCTTTTGTTATGATTTTCATTTGGGTGGACATATTTATAGTTTGTTGTTGTTGTTGTTGTTGTTGTTGTTGTTTTAACATTCTGGGGTTATATGCTGTCCCCTTTTCTTTCTTTTTTGCTGTCCATGCACCACTGTAAAGGATTCTGGAGGCAGGTGCAATTTACCTTGTCTGTTGTAGGCAGGAACAAACAGCTGGTGTAGCTTCCATTCAGTTTTACTGCAGACAAGTTGCTTCAATCCAGCACTAAAAATATCTGTTCCTCCAGCCTTCCTTCAATGCTTCCCAATGCCAGTGCAGTTAAAAACATCCAACTAGGCAGAGGATAAGGAATAAAGGACCTGGATTGATGTAGACTGACTTTGTAAAAGGGAGCTTCTTTGTCAGAAGCTTTGTTAATGGAGGCATTCTTGTATCATGAAAGATTCTGACTCACATCCCTCATTCACAGTGATTAGTGTACATTTGAACAGTGTACATTTACTGAGCATTTTACCCAGTAGTAGTAGTAGTGACTTTTCCATGATGAAAAAAGCATGTCAGTTATTAAAAATATATTTGACCTTTCTAATAGATGTTGAGTTGAAGGCAACATAGGCTTTGCATACAAAATATCTCAGGTCCTGGCATCTCCAATGAAAAATATTTCCGGGGGCCTTGCTGGAAAATACTATTGTCCAAGGATTTAGAGAGTTTCTGCCAGCCAGAAAAAGGAATGTTGTGCTTAACAGACAAAGGGACTGACACAGCACAAAAGGAACTTTGCAGCTTCATTGTCATGTCAGTTGTCTTAACTTGTGCTGTTATAGTTCATTGAGTAACCTTTGAGACTGTGCAGTGCATCTAGATTTTTTTTTGCATCTCAAGGCTTCTTGTCAATTGTACATCTTTCCATATTTTCTTGTACACTTAAAACATGCTGTGTACCCTTAAAATATAACACGCTGACTTTCTTTTAAAATGTAACTTGCAGAGTCATCCTAAATCTGCTGTATATGATAAGAACAAGTGCAAGTATTATAAAAACTAAAGGAGCAATCTTTTCAAAATTTTAAATAATGACCATTTACCCAAGGAAAACCAGAACAAAAACATTAGCATTGACACTGGATGCATAGGACACAAATGTTGCTCTCATGATAGATTTTGAAAGAAAAGAGGCAAACAATATTGTGAAAGACATGCTTTTTTCAGCATATGGTTTCATAGACTACACCCTATTTTATCACATCTGTTGACAGATCATTGTAAAGATGCTTAGGTGGGTATAAGATTGTACTCAATGGGGAGGGATGTTCAGGGGAGTTGAAATTTTGTATAATGTTTGTCGAAAGTCATAGTTCAATGATTCCAAGCTTTCAGGACTGGGACAAGCTATAGTTACAAATAAATAAAAGATTCAGAAGTCACCTGCAGCTTACTTGTTCAATTAAAGAGTTGAAGAATTGTTCAGACATACACAGGTGAAAAGCCCAACACAACTACTCCTATATATACAAAAGATCGGAGTTGTTCTTATGCTAGTGGAGGTAGGAGGTTGGGCTATTTGCATCCTTTGTCTTTGTTATTAGTAATAGTCATCTATGCATTTTGATCATTATTGCTTTGTATAACCTTGTCTTCAAAATGGTGCCTGTGTGACTAGGCAGTATGTTTCATTTGGCTGCTAACACAGGAATGAGGAAGATAAACAAATTAGCTACCATTTCTATTTTGCAAGAGTTTGTTACATTAGATCAAGCCTCTTTTCTATGTGCTGAGTTAGAATGCCATATTTACATTACATTTTGTTTTTTAATATAACACAACAATGAATAAATGTCTTAACATTATTTTATTCAGACACTGGGACTTCCTTTTTAATTATGACACAAGCTCTAGGGAAGCCCACTGCAGGAATGAACAAATTATCCAAACTATATGAGCAGTTGTAATGTTCCCCACAGTAGTGGATGTATTTTCTCTCACAGGTATATGTGAGCAATCCAAAGAAGATACTGAAATATTGATTAAATGCTTTCTTTAACTCCTCTCCCACCTGGAAGGGCACAAAAGAGGTCATCTTTAGGAAAGGAACAAACTCCATTCCAAATTCACATGACCATCTGTCTCTGTTTTGTATGTTATGCCCAGAAAACTCTTGTCTTCTCTTTGTTGTTGTTAACTACCGTCAAATCAATCCTGACACATAGCAATCCTGTGGATGAGACATCTCCAAGACTTTCTATCCTCCACTGCTCTACTTAGATCATGTAAATTCATGCCCGTGAGCCTCCTTAATAGAGTCCATCCATCTAGCATGCAGTCTTCCTCTCTTTCTACATCCCTCCACCTTTCTTAATATAATTGTCTTTTCCAGTGAGTCATTCCTTCTCATGATGTGGCCAAAGTACGACAACCTCAACGGTATCATCTTGGTTTCCAGGGAGATTTCAGGCTTGATCTGTTTTAGGAACCATTTGTTTGTCTTTTTGGCTGTCCATGGTATCCTCAGCACTCTCCTCCAGCACCACATCTCAAACAAATTCTTTTTCCTCCTATCCACTTTCCTCACTGTCCAGCTGTCACAACCATACATGCTAACAGGGAAACAATGGCTTGTATTATTCTGATTCAGTTTTATAGCTTTACATTGTAGGATCTTTTCTAATTCTTTCATACCTGTCATCCCCATTCCTAGTTTTCTTCTTATTTCTTGACTGCAGTCCCCATTCTGATCACTGTTTGACCCAAGGGTACGGGAATTCTTTTACTCTTCAATTTTCTCATTGTCAAGGTTGTATCTGTGTAGATCGTCTGTGGTCATTATTATTTTTTCTTTATATTGAGCAGTCAGCCTGCCTTTGCACTTTCTTCTTTGATCTTTCTTAGTAGTTGTTCCACATCTGCGATATTTTCTGCTAGTAGTATGGTGTCATCTGCATATCTCAGATCATTGATTTTCCTTCCTCATAACTTCATTCCTTCTTCTGTGTTCAAACCTGTTCTTTCTATGATACTTTCTGCAAACAAGTTGAAGAGAACAAGTTGAAATGATGCAGCCTTGCCTGACCTCTTTGTCAATTGGGAACCATTCAGTTTCTCCATATACTGTTCTAACAGTAGCCTCTTGTTCTAAGTACAGATTTCTATCAAATGTGTCTTCTCTTATCTCTCATTATTTGTCTTATGTTCTATAAAAGCTAGAATTGTACAAGCCATTTTTTGTCTATCACTATGTATGTTTGTGACTGCTGGACAATGGGGAAAGTGGATTGGATAAAAATCAAAGTCAACCCTTTTATCTCCTTTTCCAAACATCAACCCATCTATTATTATATTTAAGTGATGTATTTAAGTCTTTTACTCCAAGTCTCAGGTTTCTACCTTCAAGTCTCAAGCCAAGTCTCATATCCTTGCAAGATATTTTCAAGTCATGTCATGTCATGTCTGTGTGGAGTTTCAATAACTAGAAAAACAAGATGTGCGCAAGGCTGGAGGATAGGAGTAGGAAGGTAGGCTGAATCCTTCTAAAGTTCTTTTTTTCTTAGGAGTAGCAGAAAACATGACTAGCCCCCAGAGCTTGGGGTGTATTTGTTTCTCAGAGGGGAAAAAGACAGCAAACTAGTTTGGCGAGGCGATGGACTGCCTGAGGTGGATGAAGAATCCCTCTAAAGCTAGTTTTCAAGGCTTCTCCAATATGAAGTAGGGACAGGCTGCCATAGACCTCAAGCAGCCCATTGCTTAATGGATTTGCTGTCCTTTTTCCTTCTGGGGAAAAAACACGTCCCAGGTCCCAGAAGCAAATCTTGTCTGCTGCTGTGCCTAGGACAAAAGAACTTTAAAAGAATCAAGCCAATCCTCCTATTTCCAGTGAGGATATGCTGCAGTATTCTATTCTATTAAATGTGCATTCCAAACCCAGGAATATCAAGTCAGTAACTACAAAAATACAAGTTACAAGTCAAGTTGAGTAAGTACATAATTTATGTAGAGTTGAGTCCAAACTGAGTCATTGAAAGGACTTGAGTCTGTCTTGAGACCAAGCCACTCACAATTATACATACTAGCATTTAATACAAAAAGCCTTCCATTCATGAGGATTTTGCATAGCCTCTTTTGCAACAGGTTGGTGATTTGACGCTGCCAGTCACAGACTGGGTAATTTCACAGCAAGGCTGAATTTATGGGCGCACCACATTTTCTCCATACCTGCAGCACTTGGTCAGTACTGGAAAGAATTATAGTGACAAGTCAAACTTTAATTGGTTTGAAAACTTTGCACCATGAAAAAAACTATTAACTCCATATCCATGTTTTGATTCACATCTTTCAAATTTTAGTAGCAAAGCTTTTCCTGTCCTCAAAACTCTGGCAGATATACAGGGTATCCCAAAATTATTTTTACAATATACAGTAATTTTGGATACCCTGTATCTAACTAGGATCCCTCATTCCACCAAAAAATATCTGGTCGGGTTGTAGAATGCAACACTGAGGTTGCATTTACACTGTTGAAATAATGCAGTTTGACAACACTTCTAGTGCTGTAGCTCTATCCTATGGAATGCTGGGATTTGCTATTTTACATGCTCTTTAGCCTTCTCTGCCAGAGTGCCAGTGCCTCACAAAACTAGAAATCCCAAGGTTCTTTAGGATGGAGCCATGACAATTAAGGTGGTGTCAAACTGCATTATTTCTATAGTGTAGAGGCACCCTGAATGGGCACATGTCAAGATGATCAAAGAGATGAATTTGTTCAAATTCTCCATAACACTGATGCCATAACATGTAGGTTTTCTTATCAAATTAAGTATCATAACCAGTTTTGAATCCCCATATTCTTGCTTCCTAACCATGTTGAAAATTCCATGTTCTCCAGCTTTCCCTCTAAAATTCTGTAGCTTCTGTGGCCTACACTGCAGGAGAGTGCATTCATTCAGTCCACTGTTATCTTACAGAATGATCCATCAGGTTAAACAGTGCTAGCCTAACTCAAAGATGTCCTGGCTTGTAGGCATTAGGATTCTGTCAATGGAAAGACCCCTCTCATTAAAACCTCTTCCACCAGTTCAGAGGTCTGCTGATAGAACAATCTATCTGCTGGGCATTTTCTGTTGAGAAAAATGCTTTGCTGGCTGAGATCTGCCATGCACAAGAAACAAAAGAGGTGCAGCATAGGTGGGGCAAAGGAGGAGTTTATGTAACCCAGACCCAACTTCCTTTAGTCCAGAGACACCAACAATACTGGCCTGGCACAAAATAAGGCAAGTGGGGTAGTTGCTATGTGCCTTCAAGTTGTTTCCCACTCATGATTACCTTTACCTAAGGCTAAGCTATCATGGCATTTTCTTGGCAAAGCTTCTTCATAGGAGCTTTGCCATTGCCTTCCACTGAGTCTGAGAGAGTGTGACTTTTCACCCAGTGGGTTTTCATGGCCAAGAAGGGACTTGAATCCTGATCTCCAGAGTTGTAGTCCAGGACTCAAACCGCTGACTCTCATTATGAATAGCGCTACACAATTTCTAATATCCCCAGGCTGGGAGTGGTTTGGATTTAACACAGCCTCAGCTGGGAAAGTGTCAGCTCTGGTGGCCACATTATTGTGTTCTAAATAGTTATATCTCTCCTGTTTTTCACTGTCGGCAATAAGTCTTGAATTTACTCAAATCTCATTGATTTCAGTGGGAACTAAATGTAAATAACTCAAGATCCAGCTCACTGAAACCCTTTGGGGTATTTTGAGTCAGCACTGAACTACATGATTTATGGATTGCAGGCTTGGATAATGAGTGTGGTAATGTATTAATGTATTATATTTGAGACATTAATTTTATCACTGCATCCTACAACTGAGTACCTGTTCAGACTATACCTACAATTACTTTGTACCAAGATGAGTAATCTCCCCTCATACACATACACTGTCTAGAAGAGTTTCGTAAAACATCTCTGTAGAATTGTTCACAAGGCCATTGTGACTGTCTTTATTCCAACACTGACATTTAGTAAGTAGTAACCACAGTTACATTGTGAAAGTTACTTCACTTAATGAACATAGATAGCATCAAAGCACCAAAGCACTCTGGATGAGGAAAGGTCATATAAATTAACTCCTGAAAAAGAAGTAATGTGATCATTTTGTTTAAACCTTTACATCAGTTATAATGAAGGGGAGACTGACAAAGGTCACACAGTTCACTAAACACAACTATTATATATGCCAGTGTTTAAAAAAGCTCTTGTTAAAGCATTTAATCCTGTCTCATTAAAGTCCCATCCTTTCCCCACTATAGCTCCAGACTTTTTATGTGAAAGCAACGTCAATTCTAAAGTTGCACTGGTAGGTTTCAGTGCATTTATATCTCTTCTTCATTTTATCAGGGGAGAGCCTCAGCTAACTTAATTCAGGTTCCTGGCTATATCTACCCTTATTTGACTCTTTTGTATGGATGATGGTAACTGATTACCTCTATGAGAACCTTAATTATCAGGTATTACATCCTGGTACTCATACTTGTATTTATCTGAGATCAGCCACTTCATTTTAGCAATTCAGCAGCACATGTTTCATAGAGCTGCAGTTTGAACTGAAAGCTTATCAAATTCCTTAATGAAAACGAAAGAAAGAAACTGAGTTTGACACAACAGGTGGAACTGGCTTGATTCATTATGTTTAATATATTTAAAAATTAATTGGAAGCAGACCTAAGTAGAGCTAGGCACAATGAAAGTAATAGCTGTCAGGTTGGACAGGTGTAAAAGGACTGGAGAGACATTAGAACCATCAATAGCTATGAGTCATAATGATGGTATATAGCATCCAATATCAGCAACATGTCTCTGTGTATCAATTGCTGGGAAGAACTTGCAGTTGCACTCATGTCTGGCTAGTGGGCATCCCATGAGTAAGTGACTGGTACCATGTGAATGGAATGTAGGACCAGACATCTAGTTATATGTTTTACATAGGATTTTACTTCATGTTCTTCCCCACTGTGATCCTCCACCCTATCCCCAAAAAATTGCTTCCAGCCCTCCATATCAGGTTTGGGATAGAGACATTGCCCTTTTCCTGGTTCCACTGACAGAAGCAGTTCTTTCAGCAAAATGACAGTGTGTCTGTGAACATTTAGAAAGCAATGCCATTATCACAAAAAATCAACATGGGTTTCTGAGAAACAAGTCATGTCAGACTAATCTGATCTCCTTTTTTGTTAGACAAAGGGAATACTGTAGATATAGAACAGTAGTAGCATATCTTGATTTCAGTGAGACCTTTGACAAGGTTGATGAAGAACTAGAAGGCATGCTTATCAAATTTGCAGATGACACCAAGTTAGGAGGGGTAGCTAATACCCCAGAGGACAGAATCAAAATTTGAGAAGACCTGAATAGATTAGAAAGCTGGGCCAAAGCTAGCAAAATGAATTTCAACACAGAGAAATGTAAGGTACTACACTTAGGACAGAAAAATTAAATGCATAGATATAGGATGGGGGACACCTGGCTTAATGAGACTCCATGTGAAAAGGATCTAGGAGTCCTAGCAGACCAAAAGTTGAACATGAGTCAACAGTGTGATGAAGTAAATACAAAGGCCATTGTGATTTTAGGTTGCATCAATAGAAGTATAGTGTCTAGATCAAGGAAAGTAATAGTGCCACTCTATTCTGATTTGGTCAGGCCTCACCTGGAATACTGCATCCAGTTCTGGGCACCACAATTCAAAAAGGATGTTGACAAATTGGAGCGTCCAGAGGAGTGTGAGCAAAATAGTGAAGGGTCTGGAAACTATGCCTTATGAAAAAAGAATTAGGGAGTTGGTATGTTTAACCTGGAGAAGAGATGGTTAAGGGATGATATGACAGCCCTGTTTACATATTTGAAGGAGTGTCACACTGAGGATGGAGCAAGCTTTGTTTTCTGCTGCTCCAGAGACTAGAACACGAAACAATGGATGCAAGCTACAGGAAAAGGGATTCCACCTCAACATTAGGAGGAACTTCTTGACAATAAGAGCTGTTCGACAGTGGAACATACTTCCTCGGAGTGTAGTGGAGTCTCCCTCCTTGGAGGTCTTTAAACAGACGCTGGATGACTATCTGGCTGGGATGCTTTGATTGTGATTTCCTCCATGGCAACTCTATGATTATGATTTTATGATTCTAACTCTAACTCCAGATTCCATATCCAGGAAGAGAACCTCTTGGCAATATTCAGTTCCAAACAATATGAGCATTTTAAAAAAAACAAACCTTAATTTTTATTTATATATAAAATCTATATAAAACATAGTTTGGGCATGATACTGCTTGAAACAGAAAAATAATATAATGGGGAATAAATCAAATAAAAATTATACAAAAGCAACACAATAAAAATAGAAAATTGGATGCAGCTCCAAGATGATAAAAAATAAGTATTAAATGGAAATGGTTAAACACAGTAAAAAAGAAAAAGAAACCAGCTAAGAAACAAAATGAGAGCTAAAATAACCTACGTTAAATCATCTGTGTTGAAATAACATAGACATCAGGTGTGAGATTCTGAAACTGCTGTCTTTTCATTATTTTCATCATCATCATCATACTGTCATATTATTTTCCTGATTGTATTACACTGGGCAATGTCTTTCCTTCTTACAAGTGTTCTATTTTTTTAAAAGCAAATCATTTCCAACTTATGACAACCCTAAAGTGAACCTATTATGGCATTTTGTATGTTTGATACATACAGCACAAAATGTGGATGATTGAGGTGCAGTGCACTGTAGAAATAATGCAGTTTGACACAACTTTAACTGCCATGGCTCCATACTATAGAATCCTAGGATTTGTAGTATTTTGAGGCACCAGCACACTTTGGCAGAGAAGACTAAAGGCCTTGTAAAACTACAAATTCCAGGATTCCATAGGCTAGAGCTACACCACTTAAAGTGGTGTCAAACTACATTATTTCTACAGTGTAGATGTGCCCTAAGATAAACATTTTTGAGCAAACACTTCTAGAATTCTAGAATTTGTTGTTGATCAACAATCCCACTGTTGTGGAATGGTAAGTACCTGCAAACTGATAAGATTGAGCTTAACATTAAAAACTGTTACAAAAGCTAATAATAAGATTTTGACACATATGTTCATGTTATGTGTTACTCTTCATTTGCTGTGCCATGTTTGGCAGTGTTACCCCTGATTTTAGATGCACAGAGGACTTACAGCAATCATATGCATTGCAATTTTGGAATTTTTATCAACTAAATGTTAACATCTTCCGAAGTTGTAGGAAGATAAATAAGAAATAATAGTAATACAAATCCACATATCTAGATGAATACAGCGAGTACTTAGCGTTCACTGGGGTTGACACTGAGAATCCATGGACGCTCAGAAGGTGGTGCTAGGGGACTCCTGCTTGACCCCTGCCCATTGGCCTGTGGTGTCCCTCAGGGTTGTGTGTTTTCCCCTATGTTATTCAACATATACATGAAACCACTGGCAGAGATTGTCAGAAGTTTTGGGGTGCGGTGTCATCAATATGCAGATGACATTCAACTCTACTACTCCTTTCCACCTCAATCCAAGGAGACACTTGTCCTAAACCAGTGTCTGTCATCAATAATGGACTGGAAGAGGTCAAACAAGTTAAAACTTAATCTAGACAAGACAGAGGTGCTCCTGGTCAGTTGAAAGGCAGATCAGAGAATAGAGATCCAGCTTGTGTTAGGGTTACACTCCCCCTGAAGACACTCTTGGACTCAGCATTGAGCTTTGATTCCCAGGTGTCTGCAGTGACCAGAAGTGCTTTTGCACATTTAAATGTTGTGTGCCAGCTACGTCTGTTCTTTGAGATGACAGATCTGGCCTTGGTGGTACTACTGAAATGCGCTCTACATGGGGTTTCTTTTGAAGAGTGTTTGAAAACTTCAGCTGGTCCAAAGAGCTACAGCCAGCCTGTTAATTGGGAGAGGTTATAGAAATCATACAACACCCCTGTTGAAACAGCTGCATTGGTTGCCAGTTTGTTTCCGGGCACAATTCAAAGTGATGATTATGACCTATAAAGCCCTATATGGCTCAGATCCATGACATTTGGCAAACTGTATCTCCGGGTATGAACTGGCCCAGGTCCTGAGATCCTATGAAGAGGCCCTTCTCTCTGTCCCACCATCGTCACAAGCATTCTTGGTGTGGATGTGCGAAAGGGCCTTTTCGATGGCTGCCCCTGGACTCTAGAACTCCCTGCCCAGGAAGTTCATAATGATTCCCTCCTTGTTGGCCTTCCGCCGGCAGGTTAAAACCTTCTTATGCAGGCATGCTTTTTAAAACAATGTTCTTAAAAGACTACTGTGTTCTATAATTTTAAGTGTTTTAAAATGTTATCTTTTGAACTATATTTTGATTCTTTTAGTAGGTAATTTATTTTGATATTCTAACACTTTAATTCTGTTTTAATGTTATAAAAAGTTGGAGTATGGATTATTTCACCCACATCCTACTCCATCACCCCCTGCAAACTCTATACTGTTGCTTCTACTGATATTCTGCACAAATAGGGCCTTGTACGGTCAGGTATAGTGCAGCAAACAAGATAATGCCATGACTTCAAGATATGATCCAATGATATCATTGAACCTCAAGAAATATCATGTGGGACCTTCAGTAGAGAACAGGTCACCATATATTTATTTATATGTGTTTAAACATTCCCCAGACTAGAATAGGAGCATGAAGCACAAATGAAATAATTTCAGCAATTTCAGCTTAGCCCTAACTTGGTCCAATAAAGATATTTTTATGCTTCAATTTACACAGAATCATTTTTCTTTACTCCATGCAAGGAAAAAGTAATATGTAAGAAGGCCCTTAGGAATAGGCTGCAATTGAGGAAATATATAATGTGAGGAAAGTTGTAATGAAATTACAATTCTATGTAAAATTAGCCTCATCTAAAACCTTCGTTTGTCTATAGACATTTGTACTGTAAAACATCTGTTTTCCTGTACGTAAATGAGTACATAATAAGTTTTAAAAGATTTGATTTAATTTAATTTATACAAGGATGCAGCAAATTCTTTCCTCTTTTGTTATCAGATCCAGAGTACTTATTATTGTGTACCTGAAGTGTATGTTTTTAATATCTTATAATGCTTTCATTAATGCATTATTTTGAGGTGGGGAGGGCCTACAGACTATGAGCATTGAGAGGAGTTTCCCTAGATATTTCTGTTCACGGGAGTCTCATTATTCTATAATTTCAGTCAACAAAGAATACTTTGAAATTGGAAAAGTTCTTTATGAAAAAATATAATCATTTTAAATTATTTGTATTTGTACTGAATTTTTTTTAACAAAGTGCCCTTATTTTTTGCTAATAGGGAGATTAGCGAATACAAAGCCAGCACGGTGTAGTGATCTGAGTGTTGGACTACGACTCTGAAGATCAGAGTTCGATTCCCTGCTCGGCCATGAAACAGCTGTCTGACAGAGAACGCTACATATGCCACAAAACTACATATCCCAGCATTCCATAGCATTGAGCCATAGCAGTTAAAGCAGCCTCAAACTGCATTAATTCAGCAGCAGATATTTAAAGATTCAAGCTGGAAGAGGGAATGACTGAAAAATATTTTCTATCAAAAACTTGATTTAAAAAATAAATAGGGGGGAAATGCTATATTTCTCTGAGCATCATAATACCCACATCTGAAATCCATCTGAAAAATGCATTGGCATGCAGCATCTAGAGGATATAAGAGGAACATATAATAAGAAAAACACTATCATTTTCTCAGTTATTATTGACCTGTCAGCAGCGCTGATTATCCCCTGCACATTAATTGGTCTGTTTTCTTTATATGTGGCTGTACTTACAGTATTTGTACTTTTCTACCCATTTATTTTATAATAAATAGCCAAAATAGAAAACAAATAAAAATTACCAGATATCTACATATACTGTGAATGAACATCCTTTTTTCTCTGTGATGGTAAGCACTTGGCAGATTCAAGAATAAATAATCATTTCTGGTGAGGGTATGCCTTATCAAACATATGCAGATCAGCACTAATTAATGCTAATTAAGGTTTCCTGTCTATCTAGTTGGAAAAACGTCCAAATGTTATGAAATCAGTTAGTATGCCGATTACCCTAATTGTTTTATATGGGATGGATCTTAATTAAAATATGTAAATTGACCTTAATTGCTATATACTAATGGGGGTTCATGTTATCTCTCTAAGAGTGACAAGATGGTGAGTAGGGGTACTTAACCATATAATTCTATGAAATCCTTAACTTAATGTCCTTTACCTAAAATCAATTTTTATTATAAATTGGCAAAGGAACATATTTCCATGCAGCTTGGGATTTGTTGTTCTTTGTTTTAAATGTTGTTTCAATATTACAGATATCATTGTAAAGTATAATTTAAATATATAATTTAAATCCAACTGCGTAGAAGACATTTTGGAAAGAGGCTGTATTTTGCTTGCTTAGGAAAAGATAAAAATTTTCCACTGGCTATACTGCTTTTATATGAAATATGTTTAGAATATTTTGTATATTTGCATCATAAAACATTTTAATCTTAGAATTAACAATGCCCACATGGTTTTATTTGAGTGTCTAATAGCTGTTGTGTTTTCTGGTTAAGAGTCAGTTTATAAGTACTTCATTTGCAGAAACGAATAAGCTTAAATTTGCCTGGAGACTGCAACTATTGGTCTAAGCTTCCCCACCCCAAGTTTCATGTTGAATGCCTTTGTTACTGAACAGCATGGATATACTGCCCTAACCAAGGCTCTCAGGCATTTCTCTTCTGTGTTTGAAAACAAGTTAGAAGCCGGAATCTTTTTTCGTTTTGACTTCATTTTTCTTCTGCTGTTATTGTGGAATCAAAGGGTATATATGAACTGCAGAACTAAAGCAGTTTTATACCACTTTAATTGCCATGACTCTATTGTACAGAATCCAAGGAGGGGGAGGGGGAGGGGGATGTAGCAGCACCTTAAAGACTATCAGATTTGTATTTTAACATGAGATTTCATGTATCCACTTCCTCAGATGCAGTGCCAGAGTGATATTGAAGCCTCAAATTCTTAAGCATATTAATACAGTTGAGGGACAGAATGTAATAGATACAGAAAGATGCAAATGTTGATCATCATTTTAAATCTTCAAAGGGCTGTGTGAAGTGATATAGGTCTTTCAGATCTTGAAAGTGGTCAGTTACTATTGATGTGTAAAAGCAGAAAGGAGCAGAACATATGAAACGTATGGGCAGGAAGGACTGGCTAGAATCCATGAAACCATAGAATAAAATCATTTATTAAAAACCAACATAACTAATAAAGTGAACATTTAGGAAACTAAGCAAGAGAAATGCCTGTATAAAGAAATGGGTCTTTAGCAGGAGGTGGAAACACCCAGCACTGGGATCCTGATTAACTGCAGTGGAGAAACCATCCCACATAGCAGGAGCCAATGCAAGGTTCCTCCACACTCCAGTCAAATGAGCCTCACTAAATCATGGCATAATAAACAGAGCCGGAACGTAAGAAGCAGGGCTGCCTATAGAGAACAAAGAGTATAACTGGAGCGAGAGAATATGTGTTTCATTATAGCATTTTATGTGTTTGTTTCTTCAAGTCCCCTGTTGACTTATGGTGGTGATATCGTGAATTTCATAGGGTTGCTTAGGCAAAGAATCCTCAGAGGTGGGTTTACCAGTTCCTTCCTCTGAAATAAAGCCTACAGCATCTGGCATTCATTGTCAGTCTCCCATCCAAGTACTAATCAGGGCTCACCCTAGTTATCTTCCAAGATGAAACAGGCTCTAGTGTCTTTAGGTTATTGCTATTCAGATTAATGGGGCAGGCAACAACAAAGAAAATCTCTCTCCTCTATTGCAACAAGTCTTTATTTTACCTTGATAAAATGTTCTACTGTTTTTACAGGACATTGTAACAAACGTTTCTCCAAGAATAGTACGCGGAACTACCTCGGGTTCCATTTATGGTCCAGGCCAAGGTTCTTTCCTAAACATCGAACTTATCAGTGAGAAAACAGCAGCCTACTGGTGTAAAAGCATCACAGAACTGAAGGCAGACTTCCCGGACAATGTAAGTTAGATTCTTATAGAAACAATGTGACATATATGAAGGCTGGAAAGGAAGAGTGAGGACCAGAACAGATGGCCCAAATACGCCTGCTTCAGGGCATCATCAGTACATGGCGTTTAAATGCTGTATGTTGCGATGATGCCTTTAAGCACTGTAGAAGCTGGGTGGCTGCCCAGACTTGGGCAACTTCAAGGCACTCTGGTGGCACAGCGTTTTTATGCCACACACTGCCATATTGGCTTAAACTGCCATGGGACCATGGTGGGGCAGCAAAATCTGCCTTTTTGCTAACTGAAGAAAGAGTGGATCTTTTCTGCTCCTTTTCTGGTTGGGTTGAAGGCAGATTGAGGTTGCAGCATTTGGTTGCTGTGGCTCTAATTCATCTTCAGAAGGGGCAGCTTCAAGCCACTCTTTTCAGGGCCATCTGTTTCAGCCCTAAATTACTGAGAAACCTGGAGGTAATTTGAAAGAGATTAGTGCTCCACAGATACAATCCGTACATTAACACCGGGAAGCAGGCTTTTCAGGATTCTATGTTGTTTCAGAAACCTGCATAATGTTTTTGACTAGAAGTGAAAAAAGGACCAACAGCTTCGTGTTTATACTGAGATGAGCAAAGCCTCTCACAAATTACTTTCAGTTCTCTTGAAACCTATTCTTTTCCTCCAGCTGTATTTTACAAAGTACACTGTTTATAGAATAGTAAATATTAATGTATGCAACATAGTTAAATGTCTCTGTGAATCCAACTCAAAACTATCATCATGATAACAGTAAATTTATCACTATTTGCTGGCTGAGCAGAAATTTCTTGGTGCTTATTACAAAATGCTTTGCACAATTAATGCTTACCAAAACCATTTTTGTTTAGATTATTTTGCCTTCTGAAAAGCATGTAATATTAGATACAATGTGCATTTAAAAAAACAACAACCATGGAACAAAGAAAAAGCTTTCTGGGAACTGTCTGAGTGAACTTAATGGGCAGAGAATGACATTCTCTACTCAAATAATATTATTTAAAAAGCAGAGATACTGTAGGTACACAAAAGAATACCAACTAGTGATTACTGTAAAATAAATTATTGCATTTTTCTATATATTAAAAACAGAAGAAAATGGATATATAATTGCTTTTGCATTGTAATAGAGGCAGTTTTAATAGTGAGTTCAAAAATCAACAACATGCTAGGAATTAAAGCCTTTGTCGCTATCAAAGCAGCTGGCACTACTTCAAATTAATCTTTAATACAAAAGGACTTGCTCTAAAATTATCCAGGGTTTAGATATACTGTGTGTCAGTTGCACAGGGCCATGATGGGAGCTGAGCTGAAATGGACAACAAAGTTAACAATGAATATTTACAAAATTATCTTCATCCAACTTCTGCCCCACACTTACACTCCAAATCTGAATTTCTCAATTTGCCTTACTTAGCTTCTGAAATGCAGCTGTCAAATTAGAAATTCTTATATAAAGCTTGTCCCTCCATCCTTATAAATCAGAAGTATAAATGTATGCATTCATTAGAGATATGTGGCAAATCCAAAGAGGTTTGACCTACTTATATCAGTCCACACTTTCCAGACTGACCACAGGGCAGATGTATTGCACCTTCATGTCCTCACTTTGAAAGATGGATTTCAAATGCATAAAAACATTGTGTAAGCACACTTCAATAAATTAGGATAGGGGTGATAAAAAAGCATCCAATCAATGCCTACAATTTAAAACAATCTCACATTTGAAAGAGGGGGAACATAGGGAGGGAAATAGCTCCTGTCCCATTATAACACACACACACACAATGCCTGAGCATAGACCAGGCTGTGGCAAAATCCACAGATATAAACATTCTAGAGCCACAGATCCTTAACATTGATGAAGCACTACAAAAAGGCATTTTTTACTGTGATTATGTGTATTATTCAATGAGGATTATTTTCAATTTCTTATTATGTGCACAAGTTGATTTTGTCCCACTCACACATCTGATCAAAGAAGCCACTTTAATTTAGCTTCTGAGCTCATCAGAGCAAGACTCTATCCTCTTTTGCTTTGTAAAGTGTCATGCACTGTGAAAGTGGTGGTAGTATTGTTGTTGCTGCAATTACTACTACTATACCTGACGGCATTTTTAAAAACAATAAAGTGATCTTTATATGTTTTCATGTATATTTACCTTTTTATATTCAAGTCTGGCATGACTTGTCTCTTTGAAACCCATGTTGACTTTTTGTGATTATGGCATTCTTTTCTAAATGTGCACTGACTCTTTGTTTAATGATCTGCTCTAGAATCTTTCTTGGTATAGATGTCAGACTAACTGGGCAATAATTGTTGAGATCCCCCTTTTTTCCCCCTCTTTGAAGATGGGGACAACATTTGCCCTCTTCGTGTCTGTTGCGACTTCTCCTGTTCTCCAGGAATTCACAAAGATTATTGCCAATGGCTCTGAGATTACATTTGCCAGTTGTTTTAATACCGTGGAATGTAGTTCATCTGATCTTAAATTCATTTATACCTAAATTCATATAGACTTAAATTCATTTAGATTAACCAGGTATTCCTGTACTACCTCTACTTATTCTGTGTTGCCTTTCCTCTGTAGTGTATTCTGCTCCATTATCCTCAGGTTGAGCACCCTTTTCCTTTTCTGAAAAGACTGAGGCAAAGAAGGTGTTGAGTAGTTCTGCCTTTTCTTTGTTCCCTGTTAGCATTTCGACATCTTCTCTACATAGTGGCCCTACCATTTCCTTCTTCTTTTTGCTGCAAACATACCCAAAAATCCCTTTTTGTTGTTTTTAACCCCTCTAGCAAGCCTGAGCTCATTCTGCTCTTTAGCTTTTCTGACTTCAACCCTACACGTACTTGCTATTTGTTTGAATTCCTCTTTGATTATTTCCCCCTTTTTCCATTTCTTACACATGCCCAGTTTAAAACTTAGCTCAGTTGAAAGTTTTTTCATCATCCATCCTGGTTTCTTGAGACACCTCCCATTTTTCCTCCTTGTTGAACAGTTTGAAATTGTGCCTTCAGTATCTCCCCTTTGACAAACTCCCATCTGTCCTGAACTCCTTTCTCTTTAGTATTACTGAGCATGGAATCACCCCCAGTATTTCCCTAAATTTACTGGAATCGGATTTCCTAAAGTCTAGAATGCATGTCTGACTATGCTTGGCTTCTCCTTCTCCACTGTATAACAAACTCCAGGAGAACATGATCACCCCATTAACCAGGTCATCCCTGTTGGTTAGGATCAGATCTAAAATAACTGATCCCCTTGTATCCTCTTCCACCTTTTGGACAATGGAATTGTTTTCCAGGCAAGTGAGTAATTTGTTAGACCTTGAGGTTTTGTCTGAGTTTGACTTCCAGGCAATATCCGGATAGTTGAAATCACCCATCACTACTATATCTCTCCTTTCTGAGTGTGTGGTCATTTGTTCTAGAAAGGCATCATCCAGTTCCTCAGTCTGACTTGGGGGTCTGTAGTAGACTCCCACAATAACATCCCTGTTGTTTTCCTCCCCTTTAATTTTCTTCCAGATGCTCACCACCTGGGTTCCAGGATTTAAGTCCTGGATCTCTTCACAGGTGTAAACATCACTGATAAATAATTGTATTCCTCCTCCTTTCCTGTTTGGCCCCTTTCTCTCCCTCTTCTCCTTGGAAGGGAGATTAATAGTCATCTAAATGATTAATTATAAATAAGGAAAAAGAAATGAACATCTGAAGGTAGATAGAATTCTATGGCCAGAGACATTCAATCTAAGAAACCTAACAAGGGATTCTTGGGATTGGAAATGATACTGGGGCCGTGATGATAAGATCTGCAAGTTGTGTTGCCCCTTTTGGGCACTAGTTGTATATAGAGACAGTAGAAGATGAGTATTCCTCTTCGATGTCACCCTTTTACAGAATTAGCCAGACTGACTGACATTGGTCACTGTGGTATAGGAAGGAACTAAAAGCACATAGTCAAGCAGCAAACAAAGAGGAGACAAGTTCCACATGCTGTAAGATAGCCAAATGTTTATTCAGTGTTTAAAAAGCAAGTGAAGCTTGTCTCCTCTTTGTTTGCTGGTTAGTTATTGTTGGAAAGAAACTCCCTTAATGGCAGGCCCATGGAGCAACAGCAGGTTGCTAGAAGATGTGATATGACAAGAGTTTGGAATTGTTACTTTTTATTTTAACCAATTGGGATTGAAGTAGTTGTAGTTTAAAAAATGTTCTCCAAAACTCTGGATGTAGTGATATGCTTTCTTTCCTTAAAAATATAACTAGGCGGTAGGGATGCCAAAGGGTATAAGGAGATCTTGGAAGAGAAGAATCCTGGAGCTGGCAGTTATGACTGCTTTTATTTTGTCCAGAGCTCAGTTTTTCTTATTTTCTTCTCAAGGATAGTGATTGTTTGCTCTTTGTCCTATCCTCTGGAGTAGGAATAAGGAACACTGTCAATTTTACTTTCTTAAACATTCTCTCCCCTCCCAAAAAAATGTTATGAAATATGAAGAACTGTGTGAAATAGCAGTCAATCTTTATGAAAGACTCAACTGAAACAAGGTTCTCCCTCTTCCCAACTCTGGGAAGCTTGGATGAGTAAATACATCAGGTATGTTCCGTATTTAATTCAAAAGGAGACAGCACAGATAGCTTGAGTAAGATACAAATGAACATCTCAATAGTTGGTTGATGCCAAATATGGACAGAGTTTGTGCAAAATCAGGGAGATATTGAATAAAGCATTATGGCAGGGAAAATTAGGAGCCAGAGCAAATTGTCAAGACACTTGGCAGGTGCAGTGCAATCTCTCTCTCTCCCTCTCCTCTCATGTACCCCTGTCACCTTCAGTGGGATTGCACAAATGTATGTGGTCATTGAATTGTCTCATAATGTCAGTCAATCAGTTTTTATTTGTGGCTTTTCACCAGACAATCCTCATAATGTACAGAGCACAAGAAAGGGCTTTAGGAGATTGAGTATTAATAAAGACACCCACAATGAGCACAAGCTTTAAAAATATCATTGAAAGTGAGTGACAAGTTTCTCTGGGTGTACATAAGCACTTAGTGACCCTCATTCAGTATTTGACAGTGCACGCTGTGGCATTTTAATGGAACATTTGATAAATTAAACTGTCCTGGAAACAGGGATTTCCTTAGCCAAACACTACACAGAATGAAGTATATTAGTGATGTTTGACTGACAATTAAATCCTTTCACCATTGGTCCAGGAAATATATTTATTGTCAGTAAATAATGTCTAACTAACCCAGCCCTGAGCAAACTGAAAATTACAAGAGGTAGGCATTTTAGGGAAGTATGGACTGGTGCTTTGTTGGAAACAGGTATGTTGAGATATTCATTTTTTGTGCACTCCATTGAACCCAGGCTGATCCATGCCTCTTGGACTAATGTCTGTTTATTTCATACTTCAAATTTGGCACTGAAATACATTTAGAAATGTACATTAATGAGCATATGGAGCAGAACAGATCTATGAATGAGTATAATGGTTTCTTGGTGTCCACTGAGATTTGGTTCCAGGACGCCTGTGGATACCAAAATCCATGGATATACAAATCTCATTATATACAGTGAAGTAATAAAATGATGCCACTTATATACAATGGTAAAATCAAGGTTTATTTTTTGGGATTTTTAAAAAATCCACAGATGATGAAATCTGTGGATGCATAATCTGTGGATGCTGATGGTTGACACTACAGGCCAGACTGGAGAATATCTGGATTGAGTTTGGAGGCTTGAGAATGTGGGAAAGGTTCAGGGGAAAGTTTTGTTAAGTTTGAAACAAAAGGGCTATTGTGTACTGTGTGTAGAACCAGCATAAGGCTAGATGTTTATTTTCTTTGCTATAAAACAACTATTTACTGTACTTATTTTCTGCATCTCTTTTCTGAATGTTTTATTTTAATGATTATTAAAGAGAAATGGTCCTTATTAATAAAGGGAGAATGTGCTGGCACACTGAATCCACTGATCAATAAGCCACTTCAGTGGTCATCTTGAAGGTCAAGTGCTGGAAGCATGGGGCTAACCTGAACAGACCTGACACATATATTACCAGGCTTTATATGTTAGAAGACCTCTGTAGGATTGTAGGGCACCTTTACACACATGGTGCAGTTACCATCTTCTCTGCTGTGGCTGCCATGAAGCCCTGGCGTATGTTTGAATTAAAAGAATAGACCTGTCACATATATTACCAGGCTTTATCTGTTAGAAGACCTCTGTGGGATTGTAGGGCAGCTTTACACACATGGTGCAGTTGCCGTCTTCTCTGCTGTGGCTGCCATGAAGCCCTGACATATGTTTAAATTATAAGAAACGGGACATGAAGGTTCTCAGTAACCACAAGACCATTGCGTTAATTTTTTATGCAAGTGAAGTGATGCTTAAAATTCTACCACAAACTCTTTTGCCATATATGGAGCGAGTGGTACCAGATGTCCAAGTGAGTTTCAGGAAAGAAAGAGGCACTAAGGATCCATACTGCAAATATACATTGGATAATGGAACACACCAAAGAATTTCAGAGTAAGCACTTTTTGCTTTATAAATCATAGCAAGGTTTTTGATTATGTAAATCATGAAAAAATATGGATCACACTTAAAAGAAATGGGTGTGCAGCATGACTTCATTGTTCTGATGCATAATCTGTACTCAAGATAAGAGGCTGCTGTCAGGACATAATATGGAGAAACAGAATGGTTTCCAGTTAGCAAAGAAGTCAGGTAAGGCTGCATTTTATCATCCTAACTGTTTAACTTGTATGCCAAAAGAAATCAGGTGTAAAGCAGAATTAAGCTCAAATGAAGGAGGCATGAAAATTGGAGGAAGAAACATCAGCAATTTAAGATATGCAGATTACACCTCAATATTAGCAGAAAATAGCAGAGACGTGGAACGATTACTGAAGAACGTCAAGGAAGAACATGAAAAGGAATTCATAGGATCATAGGATTTTCATAGGCTGTTTTGCCAGTTCCTTCCTCTGAAATATGGCCTACAGCACCAAGTATTCATTGGCGGCCATTAGTCCAAGTAGTAACCAGAGCTGACCCTGCTTAGCTTTCAAGATCCGATGATAGGTGGAGCCTGCATGGTATTTAGACAGAGTTCAACATTAATGGAAGAAAAATAATGACCACAGGGGATTTACATAGCTTTAAAATAGAAAATAAATATATTGAAATAGTTCCAAAAATTTCCATACCTTGATTCAGTCATTAATCAGACAGGAGACTGAAGTCAAGAAGAAGATTAGGACTTGGAAGGGCAGCTATGGAGGAACTAAAGTTCCTAAAGTGTCAAGATTTATCACTGAATACTACAGTTTGGATTGTCCATGGCATTGTATTTCTGATTCCTGTGTATGGTTGAGAAAGAAGAAAGCTGATAAGAAGAAAATCAACTCATCTGAAATGTGGTGCTGGAAAAATGTTCTATGGATACCATGGACAGCTAAAAAGCCAAATAAATGGGTCCTAGAGCAAATCAAGCCTAAACTCTCCCAAGAAGCAAAATGACTAAATTGAGACTGTTGAACTTTAGACATCACCAGAAGACAAGACTCACTAGAAAAGAAAATAATGACTGTGAAAGTAGAAGGCAGTAGGAAAAAGAAAAGACTACATTACTGATGAAGAAGCCAGTGAAGCTTCAAAAGCTTGCAACATGTATATTGTGCATTTTGATTGGCCAATAATGGTATCACTGTTTGGTGAATTTTTGTTTGAATTTGCTAAAGGCCAACACAGCACCCCTAGATGTTTTCTGGATAGCTGCAACAGGGGAACCCAAAAAAAGTGGGCCTGTGGACTGGGACCTTCCTATTTGACTTTCGAACTCCAACAAAGATATATATATATATATATATATATATATATATATATATATATATTGCTTAAATATGGACTGGATTGGCATGTTTTACCTCAACACCACCTAAGATATTCCTGATGCAAAAACATGGAGACTTCTTGAGAAATCCATTGCCCTCTGCCTACAAAGAGTCCTGTGGCCTTGCAAGGATGGAGACATATTGGATTGTAAGGGAAGAGTCTTTGCTGAGATGCAAATGGATGTTAAATTTCCTGGACTTTGAAAATCCCAGTTGCCACAGCCTGCAAGAGATACCGACCATACTATCCGAACTAAGAAGAGAAACAGCAGAATGCAAGCCTATGACTAACATCTTCAATTTTTTCCTCCTGTTTGTTTTGTAACACCTTGCTTGATGAAGAAGCCAGTGAAGCTTTGAAAGCTTGCAACATGTATATTTTTGTTGGTCAATAACGGTATCACTGTTTGGTGGGTTTTTGATTGAATTTAATTAAGGAAATCATGACCCTGAGTTTGCAAGACCTGAGCAGGGCTGTTGATGATAGGGTGACTTGTAGGTCTCATTCATAGGGCTGCCATAAATCAAAGTTAACTTGGTTTAACAAGATGGTCTAATGACAACATCCTAATTCAAGATGGATTGAAACAAAAGTGGAGTTTGGGAGGGTGTTGCTTTTCTATGGCATGGTCATTGTAATTATGTGACAATGTTAGTTCTGTCTACACCATAGGCTTAATGTAATACTCATCACAAATCTTCAAAGATAATGGCATAAAGACAGTATAGTGTACATTATAATGGGAATACAGTACACATGAAGGCTCCTCTTTAAAAGGTGAGATTTGCCCATTACAGAGAAATATGGGGATGCGATTACAGTGAATGTTTGAAGATATTACCTATGTGATTTCAGAGGTCTTTCTATATATTTTCATGTCTAGACACTTATTATTAATGGTTTATCAATCTGTAGTTCCACAGTTAATCATAAAACTGTCTTCATTTGTGATGTGGCTGATTTTGAGAGACAACTCCACCGTATGGTCCTTAAACACCTTGCAACTTGAGAAGAAATATTGCAAAATCTCAGGACTAAATAATGCGTAAGCAAGTGTGTGTTTGAATTTCTGGATTTATGTTGCTTTGCAGTAAAAAAAAGTTGCAAACCTGAACCTGTAACATGTCAGTTTTCATCTCTAAACAAACCAGTAATCAGTGAGGCATTTTCTTCAGGGCTGGGAAACTTTTAGCCCTCCAGATGTTGGGGGACTGCAAATCTCAGCCACCCTAGTCAGAATAGCTAACAGTGAAGTATGCTGGATGTTGCAGACCAACAATGTCAGGGGATGGGGTTATTCATTGGTGTATCAGAAAGATGGATTGTTCACACATACGCTGTCCAGAATGGGAATATCCATATATGAAAAAATATATAGACTATGTGGTAACCCACCCACCCCAGAAAAAAAAAAAACAAGGTTCTGAGAGACATAAGTTAATTCAAGGGCTACTGCACAAGATTTCTGTAGATGTATTTGAAATGCAGTCTTCTTGGTGTATTCTCTGTCTTTGTATTGTTCAAAGAGCTTTTTTTTAAATGAAAAGTGATAGGCAATGACACCAAACAGTCAGGCACATTGGAGATTTCAATAGAATGGGGCTCATGCTCATGGCGGTGCGACGCACGCCATGGGCATACGCACCATTCAATGTACTGCAGCGCAGCTTCTGCCTAAAGTGGAAGCTGTGTATGGTGCACCCGCATATGAAGCGGGGGCACCATATAGCAATTCTCTTTGTCCTTGCACACTAATCATTGCACAATTCCATTCATGATTCTGGTTCTATTCCTGTCTCCCTTTCAATTTGCTTCTCATCTGTCTTTTATTGCTTGTTGTGTTTTATCTGCTCCATCTTCTGCTTCCAAATATGTAGTCTATCTGATTTTCTTATGGGCCATCAGATGATGTCCATGTACCCCTTAAAGAGCCTGTTTAGCTAAGATTTCTTTCTTAATTTGCAAACAGGGAAATATTTTTTCTCAAATATGTGTGTTTGAATGAGAAGCTACAGTATGAGCAACTGTGGTGGTTGGTTACTAGTCCATAAAGCTCAACGATGTCACCAAGGTCTGTCTCTAGGTCTTAGCTTTTAGCCTGGAAACTTTAGGGCTTGGTGTGATCCTGAACTGGAAAAGTTGGTGTTTATGATGGGGGGGATCAGTATCTCACATCTGATTGGTATTTACTTTGAAAGTTATAATTGTCTTACCTTCCAAACTTTTTGGGGGGGCAATTGTGTTAGTCTGTTCCACAAAAAGTCTTGAGGTACCTTAAAGTAATTTTTGGCATCAGCTCTTTTATTTTTTTTAATACTGGTGACCAAAGGTTCCTGCAGCTGCATAAGTGGCACATGGAAAGCAGAAGGCATACCAGGCAGCTACCACAGCAAAGTTGAAGAAGAGCAGTGCCATGGTTGCAGAAATAAACAGAAGATGGCAGCAGACAGAAGCAGCCACCACCACAGTAATGCCGAGCAGGCAAGAAGGAAATGGAAGGGAGAGGTGGTGAGGAGAGCAGCACTAAGCAATGGCCGCTGCCAACATGTGGGTCAGTGAACAGGTGGGAAATGAAGGCAGAAGATATGGAGGGCCAGGGGAGTGGGAAAGGACGGCAGACAGCAAGAAAGAGCAGAAGCATCACTGCAAGAGAGAACAGGAGATGAGAAGCCTGGGAGATGGAAAAAAGTGGTGGTGGAACTCAGCAGCACAGTAGAATGTAGTAGTCTGGGAGGGAATACACTTATGGAGGAGCACGGGGACCCAGCAACTGTGAAGTTCCATAGTGGTGGCATCCTCCTGCTTGAGGCATTTACCTTAATGTTAGCACCAACCCCTATGATGGGCAGCTGCCAATTTCATTAATGCATGGAGTGTTGCCTCTGTTGGTCGATTATTGTAAACATGCTTTATCAGAAGAGGTAGGAAAAAACTGACATTCAAAAATTACAATTATTAGCCATTTCCCCAATCGCTGTAGTCATTAACAAACAACAACATTGTGGTAGTACATACATCCTAGCCTACATAATAATTAATCAACATGAGTTGATTAATATTTTTGTAGTGGAGACAAATCAAATAGGACAAAAAGTTGAATTAGAATATTTTTTCTAGTTAAAATAAAATATTTAGTGTGTATTTCTGAAGGAAACAGCCCCTGATCTTTCCCTTGTGCTCTCTGCTGTTTGCTCTCACTTTATTCCGCATTTTCTCCTCTGAATGAAGTGACAGTGTACCATCTGCTGCATTCTCATAAATACCTAAATTTCTGCCATCTGTGGTACCCTAGGAATATATCTGGTCAGCTTATGTGGTTCCTCTTTTACTCTTTATTTCCACAAAACTCTGGTAATATTGTTTGGTCTGGAAATTAGTGACTCAACCAACTGTTTTTGTGAGGGTTTTTTTTTTGGGGGGGGGGGTCAAGCAGGTATTTGAACTGGGGTTCCCTAGTTGTTTAGCACCTAACAACTGCATGGTCCTGGCTCTTCCAGGTCAATGCTTACTGACTGTAAAAATTATGTCCAAGCAGAAACATAGAATGCATAACTAATGTGCATAATTTGTATAAAATATAAATTCATGATTATGTAAATTATATGTAAAATAAGCAAATTGGGCTACAGGATTTTGGCCGCTGGAATATAGGAGGCCTAAATTAAAACCAAATAAGTGTTCTGTTCCTCAGCCAGTGGAATGTTTAGGGAAGGCTCCCATGCAGAAAGAGGATTTCATTGCAGAATTGGAGGATCATACAGAAACATAAGACAAAGATGAGCTAAATTTTAATATAGTCACCTCATAATCAGTGAAAAGAAAAGAAAAGAAATGAAAATGCATACAACCATTTTCTTTTCTCTCCTTCTCGCCTTAATTCTTTCTAGTGTTAAGCTAATTTTGTCAGTCTTCAAACTCTTTGTAGTAAATCCTGTTTGAAAAATGTAAATCTCTAGTTTTTTTCAAAAGTTGGTTAATTCTTGTAATGGTTAATTCTTGTAATCAATACAATAACACAAAAAAGATCAGAGCCCCATACAACATTTTTTAATGTGAATAAAATTTTGGGAGCAGTAAACTGAGACGGATGAACAAAATCACCAGACATGTTTGTTTCTCTAGGCCTGGGCCTTGTGAGTGACTGATGAATTAGTATTTCTGGTGGTAATCCTACAGTAGATACTGTAGAAGAGTTCTTTATCTTCCCTGTGGAGTGAAAGTAGCGGACCCAGGCTGAATTTGGCCTCTTCCCAATCATATGTGGATTGCAGTGGTGAAAGAGCACATATTCCTCATTTGTTACTTTACATAATCCAAGTTAGACACTGGGGGAAGATACAAAACCATTATAAATTCCAAATTGCAGATGTGGAAAGGATGCCCTCATGTCTCCTACAGGGTGTTTGGGGTAACATAAGGTAAAAAATGTAGCTGCAGTGGGGATGCAGCCACCCAAGTTACGTGTCACTAATGCAGACCCCTAGCCTTCCACAGTTGCCCATATCTGCTATATATCATTAACAGGATTCCAACCAAAATGTCTTTTTTTCATAGACTCAGTGTAAACTGAGGCACTCATTTTTCTACACATACACACCCCAAGCCTATGTAGACCTGGAGTAGATATTACATTAAGCACACATGTATGACCACAGAATATTGAAATGCAAGATAATCAGCTAAACTTGGGGAAATTATTTTTAATTACAACTACCCAGTGTTGATACTGGCTGGTGGATTCTGGGAAACTGTTGTCTAAACAAGATAATTCCAAGCTTCAGGTATGGCTCTATGGAACAACTAATGGGCACAATTATTGTGCAGTTGGGAAGAGGAGGACATGGCATGGAGCCATCTCCAACCCTAGTGCCCATCTACACAATTTGATTTTCCAAACAGAAGTTAAATATTGTTTGCCAGATACCATATCATTGGATCCAAGGAGACATTTGTTGAAGAGAAAATAGATGCCTCTCCATTTTCTAGAAACATGCCAGTCCCATTTCTTCTCCAGATAGTGCAAGGAAAGTAGAAATAGCAACTTAGCAAGCTACCTTGCTCTAGGAACTGAGATGTGGGAAGAGCAGGATAAAATATTTGGAGGGGGTGGGAGATTGCCTCTTTTCTGTATCCTCCTGAAATAAAGCTGGCTTGGCTATATATTATAAATTACTTAGTAATTTTTGTGTCACCAGTAATGATTAGTGTGTGTTTGTGTTTGTCCCTTTGCCCATTAAAAAAAATTAAGTAAGCCAATACTGTTTTTCATGACTTCTGATTCTTTCTGATACTCTTATGTTTCCTACTTCAGGGAAAGTGCTCTCAAACTGGGTGGGTTGGGGTTCCAATGTGTGCTGTACAGCAAGGGTTCATGTTTCATTTTTAGAAGGGATGGTTGGGGAAATTTTTATCAGACTGACAAGAAAAGATTACTGTTTTGTGACTTTTTTAAGATGGAGGTGGCAAAGTACAGCCCACAAAGCTATTTGTGAAGGACTTCATCCCTACACTGCTCTGGAAAGTTGTGCAATCAGATCCGATAGGAGTTGAGAAACAATTGCATAATTTGTTCTTACAATCCATAGGGGGTATCTCCTTTTCCTAGCAATTCAGCAACTCAACTATCTTTTTTGTAAAAGAGTGGATTTCAAGTCATCATTTCAGCTTTTTTTCAACTCCTTTTTCATTTTGTCCAGGAGCAAATGGAGTGGCCTCTCTACTCACTTTGCTCCTAGACTGAGCAAACAGTCTAAGCTATACCCAGGTTATAGCTTAGACAACTGTCATACTAAATAATTAATGTGGTTTGACACCACTTTCACTGTCATAGCTCCATCCTATGAGATCCTGGGACTTGTACTTTGTTGTGGCACCAACACACTCAGAAAGAGAGAAAAGTAAATATCCCACAAAACTACAAATCCTAGAATTCAACAGCATTGAGCCATGGCAGTTAAACTGGTGTTAAACTGCATTAATTCTGCAGTGTAGAAGTAGCCAATGTGTGGAGGTCCAGAGATAAGAGGTACAAATGGGTCCCCTGAGTTAGTATGACTGCTGTTGTCATCTTGACTCTTAAGAAAAGGAATGACTGAAGACCCACATTGGCAGGAAGCCTAGGGTCAATGCTCTTTGCTATTGCTGTTCTCTTCATATGAGAACAACCAGGCCAGAAGAAAACTCTGTGTTGAGAATTCTGAAGGCTGTTCTGCATCCAAGCATAGAAAACAGGAGAGACCAAAGCACAAGTGCAGTAAAAGAGAAGAGCCTTTTCTATTGTCTCAGTTCTCCTTATCTTTCTCTAGAGCTTCTAATTTTTCCATGTCCTCATGCTCCAAGTCCCTAATCTCTAGGGTAAAATAACTCAAGGGAAGCAAAGAGTGCAGAGCTTGAAAACAGAAAAACGCTGTTTTCTGCACAAAAACGCCGTGCGGTACGTTTGTCTCAAACTGCTAATAGTCATTGGTAACAGCACAATTTTTGAATACTTTCTCACAGCAAGAAGGCAATCACTAAAAACACTCAATGCTTCGTTTAAGCAAAGAATTACATCCTGAATGTTAACATTGCTCATGGAGAACATGTGTCAAGCTGTGTGTTGAACTCTTTTGAATGTTCCACTGAATGTTGAAGTTGGAGACAGCAAGCACTGGGGGTGTAAATCTTCACTTTTTTCATTCTTGCAGAGAACAATACATTTAAGAGCTCTATCCACTGGGCAAGATTAAAGGATTTTTGGAGCATTTTGATGATCTTTCACATTTGGGCTGGTGATTTTATTTATTCATGTATTTTTACAAAGATGTTTGTGAGAAAAAACATATTTTTGCACAAAAATCTGGGGTTTTTTACAGAAAATATTGCAAAAGAAGGTGTTTTTTGTGTGTGTGGAAGTGACATTTTTACAAAAAAAAAAAAGATTCCAAAGAACTTGCCATGATTTAACACTTTCTTGATGGGGTATCTCTTCTTGCAGAAGATGAGAAAATTGCAAGTATTATTTACAGTGGTGCCTCGGGATACGAAATGATCGGGTTACGAAATTTCCGGGATACGAAAAAGTTGGATTGGCAAAAACTGTTTCGGGTTACGAAATATTTTTCGGGTTATGAAATTCATTTCGGCGCGAAATTCAAATGCTGCAAAGTGCAGCTATAGGCTTCCAGTGCTAACGGAAAAGTGTTTCGGGTTACGAAATTTTCGGGTTACGAAAGGAATGGCGGAACGAATTAATTTCGTAACCTGAGGCACCACTGTATTTCCCTGGCAAGCATAATCCTATTCCCTTCTCTACAACGATGGCTTCAAAGGAGTGATCCAAGGTGCTGAACCCTGTCTTCAAAATAGGCTTAGCACCTAAGATAAGATAACCAGCATGGTGTAGTTGTTTTGAGTGTTAAATTAAGAGTCCATGAGACCAGGATTCAAATCCCCACTGAACTATGGAAAGCCATATTCTTTCAGTCTCAAAGGAAAACAATGGCAAACCCCCTCTGGAAAAAAAAAAACTTGCCAAGAAAACATTATGATAGGTTTACCTTAGTGTTGCCCTAAGTCAGAAAGTCAGAAATAACTTGATGGCACAGAACTACATCCTGTGACTAAAACCTGCAGCAGATTCAATATGGATGGTAGCTCATAACTACCAGTACTCTAGCCGTACTCACCCATGTGTACTAAATGACATGAGCTACCAATCCCCATCCATGTGTGCTGTCAACTTTTGTTTAAAAATGTGTGCCTAGGGCATTGTCCAACCTCCCCAGTGACTGGCTCTTATGCTGATAAGCTCTGGAGGAGGGGTCTTTCTCATACATAGCAGACATGTAACTGCAGATATTTCTTTGTGAAGGCTATAGGGATGTATGGGAATGGCAGTTTCCAGTGTCTCCTAGTTTGATTAATTGGCCTAAATTGCACTGAGAACTACAATCTGCATGCATCACATTCTACGTGGATGCATTTCACCATTCTGGGATCATCAAAACATTAAGAATAAGACCTTAAAATTTTCTACCATGGACAGCAAGCACTAACCCAGCCAATACTAATGTTCCATCTTTGTACAAGGAAGGCCTTTCTTTACTTGGAAAGGTAGAGATAGCTGACTAGTGAGCTTTATCATGAGCTACTTCCAATGAGATTTGTAGTTCACCTCGTAATAGACCTAGAAATTTTAAACAAAATATTCATATCCATCCCCTCATGCCAACATTTGCAGTGCCAGGTTCATTTCCAGCACCTCTTCCCCATCCATTTCTTATTGAACATGGTGCCATTCTTACTTGACTCTGGTAGGAAAGAAAAGTGTGCAGCAAGGCATGCCCAATCATATTCACTCAGATGTAGTTTTCTTTCACTTTATCCTCTGCAATTCTTTACACTCCCATAAAAAAAATTACATTGAAAGAATTCCTACTCTCATTTGGCCATTTTGAGTGTGGGCTGCAGGAACCCATTTATCTAGTAACTGTTCATTTTAGCTTTAAAATCACAGTGCTAGTTTCTTGAGGCCAAAAATCAATGCTGATATGCACTATAGTTTATAGTATATTTTAAAATGCTTCTGTGACAAAACCATCTCTTGACTATTTGACAAACTGTGAAATTCAGTCGTAGTATTGAACTGGCAGTGCTTATGAGAGAATGGCACATGGGCTATTTGAGATAATAGAGACAGAACCTTAAATGACCCCACCAATACTGGTTCCAATACTGGAACTGTCTGAGTGCTGGTTGCCAAAGGTGGTGTGATGGCACAAAGTATTCATATATTTTCTCATTCCGTAGTGCAGGGGGGTTCACTTTCTTCCAGGGAAAGGAAAATTGGCAAATTGGCCAGAATTTAATCCACAAAGTGCATTACGGGAAACAATAGCTTGGTGGGACTGAGAATTAGTTGAACTGAGGAACAGAATGCAGAGGGAAATAATCTCGAGGGAAACTGCAAAATAGGCAATGAACTATGAAATATCAGCCTGATATAATTAAGGGGGATGAGTGGGGTTTGTTATATTTAGATTTATACATGTATGTGTCACATTTGGTTTACTCACTACTATTTGAAGAAATATTATTCTTAAAGAGGACATATTAAAAGGAAAAATAAAGATAGAAGCACCCATTTTTGGTGGAGTCTGCTGTAAAAATGTGGACATTTTCTGTATTCCTATTTTATGTGGATAGATCAAGATCTTTATAATAGACATTTATTTGTGCATACTCAATTTCCTTCCAGTGTTTCTTAATTTGTTCAACAACTGTTGGAACTGAACCTTGCAAGCCTTACCTCAGTTGAGCTGTGTAGGTGTCATTTTGGAGAAATGAGATGCTACCCCTACTTTTCTCTTTTTCTTTGCAGAAAAGTTCCAGAAAGACACAACATCACTTTTTAGGCATGGCTGTAGTTTTCCCAATGTATTTTTCCACTTGTGAATAGGGATGTAATCCTTCACTAAGGGGTAAAACAGACCATCCAAAAAGGGCAGATTGCGGCCACCCTGGATGTCCCCAGTCCGCCCCATCTCTGTGGTTCCAAATGGTCCTCTGAAAAGGAGCAGATTTTTACCACTCCTTTTCAGGGTGGCTTTTTCAGGTTGGGCATCTTCTAGGCAGATTGGGGTCGTGCGTCGTGTAATTACCACACCATCAAGCCTCCTGGAAGTGGACTTTTTTCACCCATCTGTTTCCAGTCATTCAGTTTGAGACCACTTTAACTGCCCTGGCTCAGTGCTAGGGAATCCTGGGAATTGTTGTTTATTATAGCACTAGAGGTATCTTACAGGGAAGGCTAAATGTCTCACAAAACTACAGTTCCCAGAATTCCCTAACACTGGACAGTTAAAGCTGTTTCAAACAGGATTATTTCTGCAATGTGTTTTGCACCTAAGTAGCAAAGGGTAATTTCAGTAATTTCCTTCCCACTATGAGAAAGTCTTCGAAAATCATGCAAATTTCAGATGCTATTCACAATTTGGGACTTAATCTGCACAAAAATTTGCATGTTTTTGTTTTATGCAGCATTTTCTGTGCAGGAAACAGCATTTTCTGCATGGAAAATAATATTTCAACACAGAACTATTAATTCTCCACAGAAATGTTGTTTGCTGGGCAGAAAAATGCTGTAATTTGGGATTTGTTCTGCATAAAATTCTCACATGGTTGATTTGCATAAAAATAGCATTTTCTGCAGAGCAAACAGCATTTTCTGCATGGAAAATAATATTTCAATGCAGAAATATTACGTCGTGTGCAGAAAATGCTGTTTTGTGCAAATCAAATAGCGTGAATTTTACACAGCTTTTTTTCCCCTGTAATAAAAAAAAAATCTCTGCAGGATTTAATATTTCTGCATTGAAATATTATTTTCCACACAGAAAATTCTGTTTTGTGCACAAAATAACCACAGGTGCATTTTGTCCTGAGTAATGCCTGAACTGTGAAAATTCTTATCAGTCGAGGATTCTTCTCGTCAGGGTTTCCTGACACTCAAAAGATAAGTTTTCAACCATTTCTCAAATATTTTCAAATAGTATTTCCATCTCTACATGTGGCTGTTGAGTGGGCTGATGTTAAAGGATTCTTCCAAACTGCTTTCTGACATCCCACCACACTATTCTTAGTTGCTAGTTAGGATGAATGGTTAAAGTCACTCAAACTGGGAAGACAATTTGCACAGTGCTCAGAGTTCCTTCACCTTGAGCCTTCTCACACGGAGGTTTTTGTAGCTTTTTGCAGCTCAGATCCGATGTGAGTGTGGGTCCAACAATGCGAATTCACACAATAACGTGATGTGTTATCACATGTGATTCCTTTCTATGGAGGCTCCTTCCATGGCGCTTCCGCAGTGAATCCAAAGTGACTCCTCATTTTGGTGAATTCGGAAAAAAAGTGAATTCAGAGAATTCGCTTTCAAGCTCACTTCGATTTCACTCCGAATTGGTCTGGTGTGGAATGCAACTTTGCTTCTGCTCTGGTACACCATCGCAAAACCCCTGGGTTGCAAATTTCCCATGATGCGGCGCTGCAATTTTTCCTCATTTCCTTTTGGTGGTCCTTTCACTTTCAGGGCAACTCATTTTTGGGGAATATATGTGTGTATATGTGCGTGAATGTGAATATACAGATATGTCTGTCTGTCTGTCTATCTATTTATCTATGTGTGTTTTGAAATTGCTGAAATGGAAGGGAAAATAAAAAAGGGGGATGAAGAAGACTCAGAAATAATCACGAGGCAAATATTCATGCAATCACACAATTACACGAAACAGGGAACAAGAACTTGACCTCCCCTTTCACCCCAGACACGTAAAGGTCACAATGCGTTCAGACTCCCACTGAGCATGCGTAAGGTTCCCGATTCGAATCGTTGAATCCGCATGGTATGCACACTGGTGTGGTAATACAATTTTGCACTCACTCCGCTTTGTGTGAATCTGCATCACATGACTTGCCTTGGATTCGATTCCCCCTCGATTTGGAAGGGCAACCAGGTGTGATAAAACATTCACGTTATAACGTGAATTCGCATAGCTGAACCAGGAGTCACCCTGGGTCTGAGCTGCAAAAATTTCCATGTGATAAACACCCTTGATGTTTATATGTTTTTTGAGTTAAGGCCTAGTTCAAAAGACAGCCTCTGTTGAAGCATTGAATTTGCTAGGAATGGTGGGGACAAAGCAGGTGAGCAGATGCTGATGTCCACTTTCTGCTACAAATCCCAGCTCTTAACAACCCTTTGTTTTGTGTACCCATTGGCTTGAGCCATGTGCGTTTCTTTTTAACTTGGAAAAAAGCTGCCTATGCCAATTTCCCTATAATTTGCTCTTTCTTTCCTGGGAAGTTAGTTGGTTAATTGGCCCTTTCAAATTGCCTCAAGATAACAAATTACCAAACTATCCATTTACATCTCCTACTCTTTACTGAAATTATCATTAAAAACACCTATGGTTTCCCATCTCTCTCTTTTTTTAAATAGGCTTTAATTTAGAGGAACTGCTAGATTTTGAAAGATGTTTTTAAACCATTTAAGCAATCAGGCTATGGAAAAGTTTACAGGACTGATAACATTTGCAGTAGCATTTGCAAGATGGCTGTCAAGTTCCTTTGTTCTTAATATGTACCTTTTTTCTCTTCTGATTCAGTACTATTTCTTTTCTGATCCATTTTGTTTCTGCTGTGAGGTGCTTGCTAGCCTAAGGCTTCACAGCCATTTTCTCTCAACATTTATATTTTTATACACTTCTGTCTTGTCTCCAGCACTAGATGGACACATGCTGAAGACCTAACACTCTATCAAATGTGAGAGGCTATATAGCATTATTTATTTTTAAAAGTGTGTTAGTCTAATCTCTCTCTCTCTCTCTTTGGGATTCAGGGAGCCATCATAGCCAAACACCAAAAAATGTAGCATGTACAGTACTGTCTCATTTAACAAAGACTCTGACAAACAAGAACCTTTTTACAAAGTCTTTTTATGGACAACCAACTCCTCTTTTCTTATTTACCCTCTGTCCATCTACTTCTTTTTAGCAGCATTGGCATGGGAGGATGGTGCTGGAGGGCTATAGAATACAGACTTTCAGTGACAATTTGCAATATTGTGTCTGCAGTGAACAGTACAATCAAAGTTCAGCTGGAAAAGAGTGTGATTGTACTGATCCTACTGTAGTCATGTGTGTCTGCCTACAAGAGGCAAGGAAAGCAGCAGCTGTCTCCAGAATCCTAACTGAACATGTACAAACAGAGACAAAAGGTGAGAGCACATGTGCCTGACTCACTGGCTTCTCCAAGTATGTTTTTAAAAAAGGCATAGATCTATAAATTTGGCCATCAAAATTAAAATCATAAGAAAAATGGAGGCTGGTGAAAGACAAAAAATATCTCTTGAGGCATTTTGGACAAAGCTTTCAAGTGGTCTCTTTTTTTGTTTACTTATGCAAGGCTTACATTACCGGTGTCCTTCCACATGTGCATATTATTCGTTTTGAAAAAGAAGTTCATGGGAACATGTGAAATAGCTCTTCGTTTCTTTTCTTTTCTTTCTTCTTTTTCTTTTTCTTTTTCTTTTCTTTTCTTTTCTTTTCTTTTTTTTTTTTTTGGTGGTATACGAACCCATTTCTATTTTTTCCATAACATTTCTTCCACCAGTACCAGATTTTCTGTTGAAGAAGTAAAGCCAAGAAACACCTCTACTTTATTAACTGAGGTAAACCTGTATAGCTTGTGACTGCATCTTTTACCCTTCTTTCCAAGCAAAAAAGACACAACCATTGTAATCTTTTAATCACAGAGGGGCTCCTCAAGATTCTTGATCATTTTGATTTCTCTCGTCTTGCACCTTCTATGGCTATAGAACAACTTTTTTGATGGGGAAAATATATTTCCCCTCCCTTGTAATACTAGAGCTCAGGACCATACACCAAAATGGAGGGAGTAAATTCTGGACAGATAAAAGGCAGAATGTCATGAAACAGCACACTGTTAAAATATGGAGTTTCTACCACAAGATGTAATAATAGCATCCAACTTGGATGGCTCTCAAAAGAGATTAGATGGATTCATGGAGGATAAGTCTATCAGTGCTTACTAGACAGAATGCCTATAGGCTACATTCTATAGAGGCAACTTTCTATAGAGACACCATTCATCTCTCAATATCAATTGCTGGGGAACATGGAAAGGAAAGTGGATAGTGCCTTGTTTGTGGGCTTTGCATGGCTATCTAGTTGACTACTATAGGAACAGAATGCTGCACAGGCTACACCTCTGGTGTGATGTCATTTGCTAGGTTTAAATGGCAAAGGAGATGTATGTGTGTTTTTAATCATTTTCTTTTATTTTCTCTTTTGTGTGTAAAATGTGTGCCTCATTTTAAAATAAAAATGCTGGAAACATCTGTTGTGGAGGGGGAAAGCCCTTGGGTTTTGTTTCCCTTTCTCCCTACTTTGTTTTTCAACTTGTGGTCTTGAGAATCGATAAGGTGTCAGCACCCTGTTGTTAAGTTTTTGCTGCAGGTTACAGTTTATGTGTTTGAAATATTGTAAAACTAGATATAAGCACTTTCCATTAGCTTTGTTGATTGTGCCTTGGCCTCTTTTGCTCCCCTGATACCAAGGCAATATCTTAAAAGTAAGCTCCTGCTCCTACTCTGCTCCAGTTGGCATCATGGGGCGGGCAGCCAAAAGATGTTCTCAGGAACCATGAATTCCTTTTGATTTTTCAGAGTTTGCCATGTTGGTCCTCACCAGATGATGCCTCCTCCCCTGATCTATTTTCCCTGAGTCCTCTTCCCCATCCATGACCATTTTGGCCCAGAACAGCAGTAAACTGAAATAGGGAGAGAAGCTGCTAGTGTGGATATACATTCTCAGCCTGCAAAGCTATTATTTAGCAAACAAGGAATTGTTGAAAGACCCAGTTGTTGTAAGGCAGTGAGTTTCCAAAACCTGAGCCTAATGGTTAGTTTGTGGTCGTTAAGATGGGAGAAGGTCTCTTGGGGATTTCCCAGTAGCAGCCTCTACTGTTCTGTATGAGTTTCATGCAGAACCTTTTATCTGCCCCTGCCCTACTCTGTGAGATGTATTGTTTTAAACTTAGTAAAGTTTAGTAATATTTTCAAGACTTGGTGTTTCATATGCTCCATCACTACACACAAGGAGTCAATTTCACAACAGGAATGAGTATCAGAGCCAAATGGTCCCCCACTGCTAATCTTCCCCATGCTTTCTCCTTCTGCTAGTAGATAAATCACATTTGCTTTAAATTATTTAAAGAGAGAACTCTGATACAATGTGGGCTTCCCAACCAGGACTTTGACCATAGTATTAAATGGAGAAATGTGATGAATTCTTACAATATTATTTGTCTTGACATGCTGAGACACATTTAGGGTATAACTATGGACTGGAGAATGTATTTATTAATTAAAATATTTAGTTCTGTCCTATATCAAAAAGCACTCAGGGAGATTTAAAAGTATACTTAAAAACATGGAGGTTAAAACATATTAAACACAATTAGTCAAAGCAGTTTTAAAATATTAAAATAGTTTAAAACCCTGTATTTCAGTGTTTATGATGAATCAATGAGTCCTTGATGAACAGCCAAGTTTTTACTTGCTTCCTGAATGAAATCAGTCTTGGTGCCAATGAGGCCCTCAAATGGAGGGCATTCCAAAATTGGGGTGCCACTGCTGAGAAGGCCTTCTCCCATATCTCCACGCAATATATTGATCTCACTGATGGGATACAAATGACCCCCTCCTCAAGCAAACTTAAATCCTCAAGGAGACACATATAGGGAAAGGCACTGCCACAAGTGTCGACGTCCCAAGCTATTTGGGGTTTTACACATCATCTCAAACTCTTTCAGTTCACACTGGATGTATATTAGCAGTCAATGCAATTCTTTTAAGGGTGAGATTACATGATGTTTATATAGTACTCCAGTCAGTTATTGAGATGCTGCATTTTGCATAGCTGCAGGTTCTAGGTTGTCTTCAAAGGCAGCCCCACACAGAGCACATTACAGTAGTCTAATTGGGAGGTTTTGGTGCATGAATTACTGTGGCTAGGTTATCTCTGTCCAAGAAATGTCATAGTTGGCACACCACTTGAACCTGGCACCAAGCATTCCAAGCCAAAGAGTCCACTTGGACTCCCAGTGACAGGGTGGATCTAAGACTACTCCCAGGCACACACTTGATTCTTTAGGTTCAGCCTTATCCAGGAGAAGCCATTCATCCATATCTCCAGCTTATTGGGACTCAGCTTCAGCTTATTGGCCCTCATCCAGCCCATTGCAGCATCCAGGCACTGGGCCAGCACATGTAGAGCCCCAGCTGACTCCCATGACATGGAGGAAATGAGAGCATTGTCCCCCTCCCATAACAATTTGGCCTCCACAAATTAAAGTTTCATTCAATTTTCTAGCATTCAAGAGAGTGACACATTGAAAATGGTTCACAGCTAGAACTCTTTGTATTTGCTGTGTTAGCATTCCATTGGTCACTTTGCCTGCCCTTTTTCTTTGCCTGTCTAAACTGTATTTCTGAAGTCTCAACTGAAGTTTTAAGTTACTTGCATGCTAGATATGTGGTAAATGAAGAAAACATTTCATGGGAGGGGGGATGCAGTTCTCATTGTGGAGCAATGCCCTCATTCCCTCTCCTCTGTTTGGCTACACCCTTAGACACATTACAAATAATATGCAAATACATGCCAGGAAATGAGGGGGAAATCACAAAGGATCTGACAAAAGTACAATGAGCCCTTGGTATCTGCTGGTGTTTGATTCCAGGAGTCCTTGTGGATAGCAAAATCTGTGAATGCTCAAGTCATTAAATACAATGGCATATTAAAATGGTGTCTCTTATATAAAATGACAAAATGAAGGTTTGCTTTTTGGAATTTATACCTTTCTTTCCAGCATTTTCAAACCATGGATGCATGAATCAGTGGATAAAAAAAAATCTGTGGATATGGAGGGTTGATTGTAGTGCAGATGAAGCAGAAGAAAATGAAAGCCTAGTAATAAAATGTGTCTCTGGCAATTAGCGCACCAGCTTTTATTTCTGCGCTAAGCACGGGATGTAAACACACCGGAATGGATTCTACTGCACAGATCTGTTCTAGGGCAGAACTCATCCCATACCCGATCTGGGCTTCTCATGGACCTTTTAAAGAACAGGAAATCCCATTCTTTAAAAGGTCTGGGAGAAGCCCGGATTGGGTACGGAAAGAGTACTGCATGGGGACAGAGATGTGTTATAGAATCCAGCCTTGTGCATTTATCTCCCATGCCTAGTGCAGGAATAAAAGCCGCTACTCTCCTCTCTTTCAACGGTGGGGGGAAATATCAGAAATAAGGAGTAGTAGAGGTTAGGAAATGGTCTGGAGGGCCTTGGGAGGAGGAAAAAAAAGACTGGTATGTAGCATTACTATCACAATTTTAAAACCATGATAAATGGTCAATATCTAGGGACTCTGAAGCTTCATCGCCTTCTGTGGAGCTCAGAGAATGTACAGTTCCAAACACCTTACAAATTATTTTGGAAAGGGGATAGCTTCAAGAAGCCTTTAGTACTCCCTAGCAAAGCAACAGGCATTTCACCCCTCCCAAATTGATTTATGCCTATAAAGACCATCCCCCCCCCCCCAAAATCAAGTGTCCAAATATACACATCCAATTTCGAACCCCCTTCCATAGACTTCAAACACATGATATGGGGTAAGACACCCTATCATGCCCCATAGAGGCTGCTGTTTGCCATTTTGAGCCAAGAAAATTGCTGCCAGAGAGGCAAGGACCTCATGGGCCCCAGTGGGGGTCCTGGGAAGAACCACATGCAGTCCATGGGTTGCACTGGACACTCTTGCACTACAAACATGTCATCTATAGTGAACTGTGCAGTCTACATTTCCAATACAACAAACTGTTTATTTCCCTTAGCAGTAGTCACACCCATGTATTTAAAATATCCTTTACCCTGAGATCTAGGCCTTAATAGGTAGTGCTTTACTGGCTTGAAGGAGATGCTGATAATGCTTATTCAAGATTGTTCCTTAGTAAAATAAAACTGTTCTTCAGTAGAGACACACTTGTCTAGCTTCATTTTCTGAAATAACTTGCCAACAAACAAGAGCATATCAATCTATCTACATTCATCTATCCATCCATCTATCTATGGAAAACCATGACACTTTTCCATGGTTTTCTTTAACTTCCTTTCAGTCAAGAAAACTTCATCTGCTAGATAAAGCAGAACCAGATCAGCATTTTCCGGTACATTTGTGTGCATATATGTATGGCTGTGTGTATTTAAAGAACTGGAGAGATGTTTGAAAATAGTAAATTGTTTAAAAATACAATGAAATAATTTGCCAAGATCTTGAGAAAACCCAAAAACAGCTTCAGAAATAGGAGCTACCTGTGATTCATTAGCATAGTTTAGGACATTCATATACCACCTTGGGGTTGCCATAAGTCAGAGATGACTTGTAGGCACACAACAACAACAACAATCTTTACTTACCACATGAGGAGAAGGGGAAAATCTGAAAGATTTTCTAGAGACTTGACTTCCAGAAAAATTTAAGTGGCTCAGTCATTAGCCAAGGAGAAACTGTTCATGTTTGTGGGACAAGTAATGTGTGTTGTGCATGCATATAACATGTTTGTTGCAGGAATATGTGTTACATGGCTGGGTTACAAATGAGTTTCAGTGGTCAGAAATTTGGTATGAGGATTTGATCGGCAAATTCCTATTTCACAAATATCTGTTACCAATCTCTTCTGTTCTATTAGTACACAGAGGAGGTGGGGAAGATCAATATAGGTGTTTGTCACTTGTGGCTATCAATTCATTTGGCCAGGTGACATTTTTATGAGATGTCTCCTCTGATGGGTTTTTCCATTCCAATGAAAGCAGATAAGATTTTATGTTTAATAAAGTGAGGCAGAGAAGATATTATAGATATATAGTTGCATTCACAGTTTCCAATATTTTTGATCCCTAGGATCCTTAACACCGTGTGTGGGTTTTTTGTTCTGATTTTTAGCAGCTTTACTTTGTAGCTAGATCTCAGTCATTACTGCTTGATCTTCTTCTATTTGCACATGTATTAGCCATACCTGCAATGCTGCTTGGGGGAAGGCCCTGTCCTGCAGCACAGCTGCAGAATCCACATTTCCAGATCTCAAGAGAAATGTCTCTTTTTAGCCTTTGTAATTTGTCAGTCCCCTTTTGTCTTTGCTGCCCTACTGTGAACAAATGCCAACATGCTTGTGTTCAGAGCTGCTACCTCTTTGAGATGATTTGCCTGCCAGAGGATATTTGCATTATTAAAAAGAAAAATGAAAACAAAGATATGCTACATCTCAATCTGGTCAGGCAGTGGGCACTGTCCCTGTGTGATAGGCAAAGAAGCAGAAAAGCCAAATATGAAACCCAGAAGACGTCTGGCCATAAATAGATTAATTATGTCTAACAATAGCAGCTACCTTTCAGATTCACATCCAATTAAAAAAGGTTGGCTTATGTGTGGTTTCCTCGTGGAAGAATCAAGTTTTAAATTTAGCTCATGAAAAAACAAAACAAAAAGAGGTTAGGGAGGGTTAAATTGCTTAGTGGCCTCACTCTGATTATTATTATTATTATTATTATTATTATTATTATTATTATTATTATTATCTGTTCTGAAAGTGAAGAGGATTATCAGTCAGTAATGTCTTGACATCCCACATTACTTGTCTTTATCACTATGCAGAATCTTTTTTAGGGAGACAGCATTGAAAGAATAGATTTATGGACTGGAGATACATTGTTTAATATGTCCATATCCATCTAGATTGACAGTTTCCACAGACTTGAATTTCCCAGGGGAGTGCAGTGTTACTGGTGTCAGTGGATGGCATCATTTACTTCAATACTCCATTATTAAATTGATAACAAGATAATTCCTCTGCTTCTCACAGACATGACAGGGTTTACAACTGTTAACTCTCTTATTGCATGGGATTTGATGCTGTAAGAGGGTTTTAATAAGAAGCTTATTTTTATTTCAATCCAGTGGCAAATCAAACTTTCAAGGGAATAAACATAATACATTTTTAAAGGTCCATAAGGCAACAATATTAAGGGAGCTGGGGATGAGGGACTGCACAGCATCTGTTTTTTCAACCGCTCCACCCACCCACCTCTCTAAAAAGGCATGTCTTTTTCTATGTCATTTCTATTGTTATTTAAACAATGGAGGAAAGCATGGCTGTCCTGTGCTTGGAATAAACAATAACAACAGCTTACAATAAAATGCCTTCCACACACATAAGGAAGCAGCTTACTTGTATTTAGTAGAAATAATCAGTAGAGATACTAATATTACTGGGTAGATCACAGCATTTATAGAATCAATATTTGTTGATGGGCTGCATCTGCACTGTAGACATAACCTAGGCTGACACCACTTTAATTGCCACGGTTCAGTGCTATGGAAATCTAGGAATTGCCATTTGGGAGTGCACCAAAGCTCTCTGAAAAGAGAAGGCTAAATGCCTACCAGAACTACAGTTCCCAGAATTCCATAGCATTGAGCCATGGCAGTTAAAATGGGTTATTTCTGTACTGCAGATGCAGCCAAAGAAGTATATTTACTTTCTAGTAGAAATGGGTCCATCTTCAAGTATTCTTCCTTCCACATGCAATTTTGGGGGTGTTCCCACTTAATATTTGAAACGATTTAAAATACAACGTTTTTAATAAAACCGATTCAAAATAACCCTGGTGTTATCTCGCGTTCTGAAACGTGTTATTCTTCGTTCCCATCTGGTTATTTAAATCGAAGTTTTTACCTGCAAGCGTTCCTACTTGGCATGAAATCGGTGTTTAAATAAAGCGATTCTTCTCTTCCATACCTTATTTGGAGCTGTCAATCAATAGTACGTCAGAATGACGTAACGTTAACCCGGATTATTTGGAAGCGATTTAACTTTCGTCAGCGTTTCCATTTCATTGACCGTTTGTGAAATGATGTATTTTTGGCGGGTTTTTTTTTTAATGAACCAATCAAGGCGCTTAAACGATCAAACGTCATAAGCGCTGTCAGCCTTATATACATTTTCCCTCCGAATTTAGTAGGAAACCCAAGCTCTTTCCAGAGGAACTATGGGATAGATTTTGCATGACAGCATCCCCTCTTCATGTCTCCCAAGACAGCCAGGGAGAATCCCTTCACAGAGCCCAGAGATCAATGGGGGAGGCTTCTGGCAAAGCGAATTTAGTAAGAAACCCAAGCTCTTTCCAGAGGAACTATGGGATAGGTTTTGCATGACAGCATCCCCTCTTCATGTCTCCCAAGACAGCCAGGCAGAATCCCTTCACAGAGCCCACAGATCAATGGCGGAGGCTTCTGGCAAAGCAGGGAGGGAGCACTCTTCCCAAAGATTCTCTTTCCAGGGTTGGAGGAGAAGGCAGATTCCGTTTGAGAAAGAGAGGGAGAAAGGCTCTATCCCCCCCCCCATTGATCAGAGCCCTTCCCTGTCTGGGCGAGATCAGATGCCTCCTCGCGAGGAGCCTTCCCTTCCCTGCCTGGGCGAGATCAGAGCCCAAGCGGGCAGGAAATGCCTCTTTGAGAGGAGCCTTCCCTTCCTGCCTCTCCTCCGTTAGAAATGGGCTCTCCCCACACAGAGGGGAGGTTGCAATCCACCGGGAGAAGCCTTGTAGTCCTTTGCAGATGCAGGCGCTTAAAGCGCTGAAGAGATTAAGCGCCTGTAAACCATTAAAATAAAAAATAAAAATAATCCTTATCTCTTATTGAAAGACCACAGCGAACAAAGGGGTGAGGGAAGAAAAAATGGCGACAGCCACGACAGATGGGGACAGAAAGGGCAACTCCCCCAAGGACAGCCCCCACCGCAGTCCGCTCCTCCCATCCATCCAACCCGATTCAAAGGCTGTCGTTCCTATTTAAATACTCCGGTTCCTAACTCGAATCAATGGAAAAACGTAGGTCGGACCCTAGTGTTTTTTTAACACGTGTTAAATGAGGAAAATTCGATTTAAATTTTTATCCCGCTCTACGATTCGATTTGTAGTGGGGACGATTGCGGGTTGCTCTAGAACCGTTCTAGGTTTAAATTGGATCCTAATATGAACGCCACTCTTTGGATTGGATTCAGAACGCGGGGTTTCCCCTAGTGGGAACATCCCCTTTGTTGGCTTGTGTGGAGACATTTTTTTGATTTGGAAATAAAGTACAAATATCACCACTTTTTGTCCAAAAATTGAGCCTGTTTAAATTCTCAGTTGTCTATACTGGACAAATTCAACCGATATTGATTTTCTCAATATGGAGACGATAATGGTGTCTGCCTGCCTTGGAACTGTTAAAAGTGAAGAGCCTAACAGGCAGACAAAACAGCCGCTTGAACTCAACTCTGCAGAAAGGCTTTCAGGAATCCCATGTTTTAGGGAGAAAAACAAATTTAAAACCTAATGGACAAAATACAGTTGAATACAGAGATTCAAAGCCATATTTTTAAAAGCTACGTATTCAAACTCTTGTTTCTGGTTGAGTGAAACTGTCAATTTCATTTTCTTTCATGTTCATTTAAACAAGACAGATATCAAGATCTTTGCCTTAGATTTATGAAAAGAACTGCAAATTTTGAAAAGTTCCAAAAGCAGATGAAATTGTCACTCTTCCCTACCCATTCTGGTTATATGGACCTAATACAAAGAACACATTACATACTGGCTTGTTACACAGTACCCATTACCCATTCCACTTCTTTCTGTTATGTTGACCCATGTATTCATTTGATGCTTTCAAAAGATCTTTAAATCAAGTTTTCTTTGCAAACGTACGGGCTTTAAACTTGAGAACAATTGGAAGGGTTATTGTGCATGGTTTCAGTATGAAGTTTGACTCCACACTTCATGGCTTGTAATAACTGCCATGCAAAGAAATAAAATGGAAGGATGTAACTTAATAGAGACACTTAATTCAAATGTGCATTCTCAACAAAAATTCTCTAAATGGGTTATACCAAATTTATTCTCTTCCCCCTCCTTCTACTATTGTAGGAAAGCCAAAATTCTGGCTTTCATATTTTTATTTTTGAATTTATTGTGAGGACTTTATGCGGTTAGAGATAGTGATGATGATGATGATGATGGGTCAAAGCAAAAGTTTCAGTAAATACGTTATTTTCCTTTGTGGTGTGCAGGAACACCCACACGTCAGCAGCACAGCATTTAAAATGCTATGTACCTAAGAAAAATTACATCAGTAGGGAAATGGTATTTTATTTTGACGCTCTGAAAGAGTCTCAGAATAACTTGTCCATAATGTGGAATCGATCTGAGCAATGTCTTTTTTCAGAACAACAGTTAGTAATGCCTTCATGATAGTATAGTAATCTAAATGTAACTTAGGATGCTATAGCCTAAATGTCAAGCATTCATCTTATTGTGTCACACTTGAATCATAACTTATAGAAAAGCTTTCATCCCAAAGCTTACCATGCACATTAAAAAACATTTTGTTGACCACATGTTGCTATCTCATTACTTTTATTGTATTGTGGGGTTTTGTTGATGTTGTTTTAATTTGAAAATTCCTTTGTGGGTTCAGGCCTAAAGGAGCAGTGGGGAACTATAACTCCCTGGTTATTGTTGGACCCCAATACCCATCAGTAGCTGCCAACATGACCAATGTTGGGGGATATAGGCCGACAGAATCTATAGTGTCCCAAGGGCCTATTCCTGGCCTAAATATAGGTTTTCAAAGTAAATAAACAGAGTAAATAAATAGCATAGAATGCACTCTTCATAATAAAGCTGGAGACAACATAATGGCCTGTACAACATTTATTGGCCATTTATAACCAATAGCAGGAGTGTGTGGACTACTGTGAACTACTTTCACATGGACAGGCAGTAAGTTCTCTGATATCTATACCTTTGAACAGAATGGCAAAAGAACAGTGCTCTTCAGTCCAGTGCTCTTAGAGTGCTCTAGTTTATTAGAAATTGGTGTTCATTCACACTTTTCATTTATTTCAGAGATATTACAGAATAATTTTTTCCTGGTAGACTGGTTGCATATCATTCCAAAACATCAACGCTTTGGCATATTAACTATTTGGACTGCACAGTAGCATTGTCATTGTTTTGTGCCATGAATACATACATGTCCAAGTACCCCAAGTACAAAACTCACAGTCTCTCACAACTCTAGTGAGCTCATACAATGAGACTGGCGATGAGTTAGGCCTGGTTTAGAGCCTGAAGATCTTTAAGCCAGAGTTATGGGACAGTGATATCACGAGATCATGTTGTAAGAGAGCTCCAGAGCGCCAGTTACCACCAGTTTCCTGCACCAGTCTGATTTGAAATTGTTCTTGGGAAATGACCCCTGAAATATACTGATGACATCTTTAAAATAATGTTTGCTAAAACTTTTTAGTTTTTATGATATGATGCATTTGATTGTTGCACTAATGCAGTGATTTCCAAACTCTGACCTTCCAGGTATTTTGGACTTTGAAGAATCCCAGACCATTGGCCAAGATAGCTGAGGCTTCTGGGAGCTGAAGTCCAAAACATCTGCAGGATCAGAGTTTGGGAATCACTATACTAATGCAAGCCACAATATATTGACGCCGTAATGTGCAAGTCGTGACAATGTTCTATCTTCTGAAGCATCAGAGAATGCCACATTGTGATACAGTTCTAAACACCTGGTTAACAATAGACAAGCGAGCTTCTATTTCTGAGTTAGTGCAACACTACTGTTTCATGTCCATTGCAGCTATGAATATCTGTTGAGTAGGAGTGCTGGAGCATACTCCAGAAGGAAATAAAGATTAGCTACATGATTGTTGTTGAAGTACTTAGGTTATTTTCTAGCATACAATCTCAGACAAATTTCTCCAAGAACTAAACTGCATTAAACATAATATCATCATATATTTTTTGTTTCCAAATAAGCACACTTAGGTCCCCTCTGGGCCAGGACCAGTGCACTGGGTGGGGGTGGGGGGGAGAATATCCACAAATTTTCTTGTCATTCAAGACAAATAATATCTGATCAGATTAGGACATGCCGTTAAAAATATCAACTGCCATAAGGATTTTTTTTATTTTATTATTTTGCATACCGGGATTTATTTATTTTTTTTAAAAAGCAACCAAAAAAAGTGGAGTATAGAGATTTTTGTGCAGAATGCCGTTTTTCACTCCAAACGTTTGTTTCTTGTGCAAATGAAAAATCCAGAAAAAGTCCTGAAATCCAAAAATGGATCCAAAAATGGGCGGGCAGACAAGAAGGTTCATAACTTTATCCAGCTAGGGGGGAAAAACTGGGTTGTTTTACTGTTACATTTGCATACGAGAATGAAATAAGCAAAGATTTGAATCCCTAGGCAGCACACAAGTGTAAAACAGGAACCTTGGGCCAAACTGGGCCCACCTGGGAGATACACACAATCATGTCCCCTTCCCCCTGAAAACATCATCTCATAGGTTCCCAACTTTTGTACTCCTGTCCACTTTTAATGATTAAAAAGCATTTCTTAGGTGGAGAAAGTAGACCTTGAAGTCCCCCTCATTTAAAAAAGAAATAGTGCAATTTTGTCCAACATTTGCTTCTAAAGCCCTCCTCCAAATGCAGGTAAATTAAAAAAAAACCTTCCAACCCCTATTCTGAACCCTCACCCCTTTTCAGGTACTTTCTTTCACATACATTTGGCCTTGGGGAATGGTGATAGGAAGGGGAAACAAAGCAGGGCATGGTAAAGGTAGGCAAGAATCAAAAATTGACCCCACTCCACACAGTTGTCTACTCCTATCCTAAAGCTTAGTTAAAAGCAGTAAGAAATTTTAGCTAAGATATGCTGGTTATATTCATCCTATTGACTTAGATCGCTATTGGAACGCTTCCCACAGAATGTCTCCAAAACTGGATTTAGCCCTTGGGCTGAAAGAGGTTACCAACCACCATTAGGTTCCTCCCCACTTATGTCCTCCCACACCCTTTTCCTGTTTTCACCCAGCACTGGGGCCAAAACAAAAGAAACTTCATTGGCCCCAATGGTGCCGCTCAAATGCAGGAAAACTTTTTGCACCTGAGCCTTGGAACATGATAATCACTATTCTCACCAACATGTTCCAGTCCCTTACCTTCTGCTCTTGAAGTTCCAATAATTGTTGGAAATGAGAAAGCTTCAAATGATCTTCTTAATGAATTTAATGTGGATATTGGTGGCGATGTTGGTCCAGATACAGAGCAAGAGGAAGGAACAATAATTTATGAATGTACCTATTTTGTTTTGTTTTGCTTTGTTTTCATGAAAGTTTTTTAAAACAGCTCCATGTGGTATTGGACCTCTTACTTTTGCAGCAACAGATTCAACCACCAGGCACCTATCTCCTAATCTAAGTGTAGGCCTTGTTTACACCAGTCATAAGACTGGGGCCAGTCAGGAGCATTATGTTCTGGATTGGCCATGATGGTGGCCGCATGCACCGGGCTACACTCACTGAAGCATTGCAGCATTGTTTGCATAGGTCAGCTGGGCTAACGCCGCATTGGTGTGGCTGGCCCATCCCCTAGGCCTAGAGCTGCAACTGCCACTCCTGTACTTGCAGGAGCTCCATGGACAGGCTGCCCAGCTGGCTGCCCCTTCTGATGATGGGCTCACCCATGCGACCAATGAGAAGAAAGGTTTAGAAGTACACCCACACCCCTATTACATAGCCATGTGATGAAAGGTCCCTCCAGTCTCTCATCACATGAGTCACACAGGTTGGCCCAATCCAGCTGTTTGCATGCCACAAAACCCCACACTAATCCCGGGGTTTTGAGAAAACACTGAGGTTTCCTATGACTTTGCCAACTCCATGGCAAGGTTGGGTTAATGGGGAATACCTGCATTATTCTGCTAGGAGTTGCCATGCATTGTGTGAACAGACAACCGACCTCGGGGGAGGGGGGTGCCGGGGGTTTTGTTGTTGTTGTTTTGTCCATGCAGATAAGGCTATAAACTGAGGGCTTGTACCACTAGTAACTATTGTGAAAGCAAGTAAACCTCTTCATCAGTACACACATTGTTTATCTAAGTAATAGTGCCACTCTATTCTGCTTTGATCAGGCCCCACCTGGAATATTGTGTCCATTGTCTGGAAACCATGCCCTATGAAGAATGACTTAGGGAGCTGAGGATGTTTAGCCTGGAGAAGAGAAGGTTAAGAGGTGATATGATAGCCCTGTTTAAATATCTGAAGGGATGTCATATTGAGGAGGGAGCAAGCTTGTTTTCTGCTGCTCCAGAGAACAGGACCCAGAACAATGGATGCAAGCTACAGGAAAAGAGATTCCACCTCAACATTAAGAGGAACGTCCTGACAGTAAGGGCTGTTTGACATGGAACACACTCCCCCGGAGTGTAGTGGAGTCTCATTCCTTAGAGATCTTTAAACAGAGGCTGGATGGCCATCTGTCGGGGATGCTTTGAATGTGATTTCCTGCATGGCAGGGTGTTGGACTGGGTGGCCCTTGTGGTCTCTTCAAACTCTATTATTCTATGATTCCAAGAATCAGAAGGAAGATGTTGAAGTATATCAAAGTATTTTCAGGATGGTAGGAATTTAGAAGACAGCTATTATTTGAGAGGTCATAGAAGTGTGACACTTATTTGAAACTTTGCACATTGATCTTTGGACAGGTTGAGAACATCTGTATAATTTGAAAGAAAATATATTTCTACATATATAAATGAATTATTAGGAGCAATGAGTAATAACAAAGGTCAAGATGAGACCATAGTCTCCCTTTCCATCACTATATTCATAGTGGTGAAACATGACAGCATCTCCCTGTTCATCCACTGACTCTGTTAGACACTGATGTTTGAATTGGGTGTGCATACAGTAAAGTCTGCTCTGTAAGAGCTTAAATTGAGTTGTTAATTGCTCAGTTTGAAGTGGGTCAGTAGAAAAAAAACAACCATGCTGTTAGGTGTGTATGCAATTTTAAAAAATATTTTTACCTAAATTTTTACCTATGCACTGAAACTTGAGATGTTCCTGGAGGGGCAGACTGGCCTGACCTAAGGAGACTGTGCTTGGGGAGATGTTAATAGAGAATATTGAATTGGGGCCAGAATCAAACTTTTAAAGTAATAGTTTCTGCTTCATTTGAAATTCAAGAAAATACATTTTTGAATGTCTGTATTTCTACCATAACACTTTATAGAAAAGCAGATATTTATGAATAAGCATGCAGAAGAAAATATGATTTTCAAGGAAGCTTCTTACAAAAGAGAGGAATGGTTTTAAATTTCATGACAATCATAAATGAATTAGGATGGAAAGAAATACAACAGTAAGCTCCCTCCCAATATCATCACTCATGTCACAAGAACTTGTAATGCTGAAATGAAATGCCTTTTTGACGTATTTTGTGTCCACCAGAAAATGCTGTTTTCATCATCTATGCAGAGTGAATTTTAAAAGTTGAATTGATGTGCATATTTTCTTAATTACAAGTACTTGAAACATTGGATGTTGCAGATCACTTCCCTCTTTTCTTTTCTGTAAGCACTTTCACATTTTATGAACAACTTTTGTGATATGAAAACCTACTCCTCCTTGTTTGCCATTGCTTGTCTTTCTGCCCTTTCCACTTCCCCCTATGGCAAAATATAATTTGCTTCACACCTGAACTGCCTAGATATCACAACCTAATATCATAAATGCACTGTTGTTATTGTAGCTTGGATCTCAAAAGCTGCAAGTGGAAATAAAAAAACCCAGGTTGAGTCTCCCTTATCCAAAATGCTGGGGACCAGAAGTGTTTTGGGTTTCAGATTTTTAAAATTTTATTTTTTAATACCTGTATATATACATCTAATGAGATATCTTGTAGATCATAGAATCGTAGAGTTAGAAGAGACCACAAGGGCCACGCAGTCCAACACCCTGCCATGCAGGAAATCCCAATAAAATCATACTCGACAGATGGCCATCCAGCCTCTGCTTAAAGTCCTCCAGAGAAGGAGACTCCACTACACTCCGAGGGAGTTTGTTCCACTGTCGAACAGCCCTTACTGTCAGGAAGTTCCTCCTAATGATGAGGTGGAATCTCTTTTCCTGCGGCTTGCATCCATTGCTCCGGGTCCTGTTCTCTGGAGCTGCAGAAAACAAGCTTGCTCCCTCCTCTATATGACACCCCTTCAAATATTTAAACAGGGCTATCATATCACCTCTTAACCTTCTTTTTTCCAGGCTAAACATCCCCAGCTCCCTAAGTCGTTCCTCGTAGGACATGGTTTCCAGACCCTTCACCATTTTAGTCACCCTCCTTTGGACACGCTCCAGTTTCTCAATGTCCTTTTTGAATTGTGGTGCCCAGAACTGGACACAATATTCCAGGTGGGGCCTGACCAAATCAGAAAACAGTGGCACTATTACTTCTCTTGATCTAGACACTATACTTTTATTGATGCAACCTAAAATTGCATAGGCCTTTTTAACTGTTGACTCATGTTCAACTTGTGGTCTACTTGGACTCCTGGATCCCTTTCACACGTTGTCTCGTTCAGCCAGGTGTCTCCCAACCTATATCTGTGCATTTCATTTTTCTGCCCTAAGTGCAGTACTAAGTGCAGATGAGACCTAAGTCTAGACATAAAATTAATTTGTTTGATATACACCTTATACAACAGCTTGTAGGTAATTTTATCCAATATATTTTAATAATTTTGTGCGTGAAACAAAATTTGTACATGCTGAACCATCAGAAAGCAAAAGTGTCCCTGTCTCAAGGCACCCATGAAAAATGTTTTGGTCTTTGGAATATTTTGAATTTCAGAATTCCAGATAAGGGAAACTCAACTTGTTATTGTTATTGTTATTCCCAGTCTCATATACATTGGAGTTTATGGGTCTAAGGGGAAGTATGATGTTGGAAGGGGTCACACTGCTGTCCCCCAAAGGAGCCTTGCAGGTGGACGGGGTCTTTTGGCCAATGTCTCAGGTCAAGGCAGGGACCAATAGCATATGCAGAATTTGAAGTGATGTTGCCCCAGTGTTCCCTTCTCTGGTCATCCCTGCCTGGAAGAGCTAGTGAAAGACATTTCACAGTGTAATGTCACAGTGTAGCTAGGGCTATGTTACAGTTAAGAAAAAGAAAATAATTTCATTTTCATTGACAGCCTTGGTGCAAGTTGCTTTGTCACACCTCTTTGAACTCATTGTGAGCATAAATCCTTGGTTTGCTTTGAGACAAATAAAGTGCCATGCAAATGAATGCATTGCATACCTTTAAAAGGTTGAACAATTGCAAACGATGTGCACAAACACAAACCGCACTGGGGGAAATAAACGAACATGCCTATTATGGAAAATGTGTAAAATGCATATGAAAAATAGGAGGACTGATATACAGCCCAATACAAAACAAGAATGGAAGAAAATACAGATGAGATGTTTGGAGAAACACAATGAAAGAGAAACAGAGACTTTTGCACCTCTAATTACAGCTTCTAAGGAAATATAAAGGCTATTACTAATAATGTTGAGAAAATGCACTTGTAGAGTCATGTACAAAAATTTGTACAAACTATAGGTCTTCTTTAGTTCACTTCTTTCATGCAGACACATATACTAAACTGAATGACTGCAAGAGGTTTCCGCAATGGAAAAGTACCATATTTTGATGATGTTAGAAGATGGTGAGTTAGAATGCCAAGATGCTGGGATCATATATCAGCCAGTCTCCCAAGTATTCACAAAAGCCACTCTATGAACAATCTGGCATAGAGTTTTGTCTGCATAGCTGGGATTCCTAGATGCAGTGGGTTCTGTGATGGCTTTTTATGATAGCGGGCACATTTCCACCAACATTTTCATACAATATCAGAAAGCTGCCTTTAAAAAAAAATCCTCATTATGATAACAGCAGTGAAATAACATTTTATGATGATGATGACAATGGAAGGAACAACAACCTGAAGTTTGTCAAAATTGGGGTTTTGCACAAGTGTGAAACTGGAGGTACATCTACACTGCAGAAATAATGCAGTTTGAAACCACTTGAAGTGTTGTAGCTCTATTGTGTGGACTCCTGGGATTAGTAGTTTTACAAGCTCTTTAGTCTTCTCTGCCAAAGTGTGCTGAGACCTCACAAAACTACAGATCCCAGGATGCTGTAGGATCGAGCCCTGGCAGTTGAAGTGGTGTCAAACTGCATCATTTCTACAGTACAGGTACACCCAGGGACTGCAGTTTTGCAGTTGAAATTATTCTGTTTTCTTGATTTGTTTTATAAAAGGGAGGGGTACCTACATTGGAAATGAAGATGCATGGCATGTACTTTGCTTCTCCGTTCTCTCTTTTTCCTCCTCCCCACGGTGGAGAGGAAGATATAAATTTTGCCACTTCCAATGGCAACTAAAAGAGCAGAGCTTTTGAGAGAACTTCTTTCCCTCTCCGATGCCAGAATGGCTCCAATGCCATTCATGACATTCTCAGAGCAGAGGAAAGCTGCTAAAAAGGGCTTCTTCTCTTGTCATTACTGGTTGCAGCAAAATTACATAGCATCACCCCAGCAAAAGGAGGTGAAAAGGAGTCATAACATTCCTTTGATGCCTACATAAGCCCTTCTGCTACACATTTCAGTTATTGTTGTCCAACCACAGAAAAAAGTCATTGGGTTAAATAAGGTCTACTTTAGTTGACCTAAAACCTATTTAAACTGAACCTGGAGATAAGCAACAAGGGTGGAGGAGCAACCTGATGCGGGTCTTGAGGCTGGTGTCAACCTGTGACCACCTCCCCAGCCTTCCCTTTGGCAAAACACTTGAACTCAAGGGCAATCTAATATCATTGGTTGCTCCCCAGCCGGCCATTTATTGGAAGGTAAAGCAAAGGCACTCCCCCAAGTCAATTGACTTTACAGAAGAGAGGAACCCCTCCGGTCACCCCCAAGGGAAGGCTGCCCACGTCCAACCCCCCCCCCCCCAACCTATGGAGGAGGCTCCATAGCCCAACCCTTCACCAAAAGGATCCCACGGTGTACACCTAAGTCTGATATCCCCCTCATGCCCTGTCAATGACAACCTATTTATAGACACAGCCTGAACCAATGGACAATTTCCCACTGATACAGTGTAAAGTACGCAAAGAAAACAACATGTAAAGGCGGTCACTACCGAAGCGACCAGGAGAGCTCATACTGCACAGAAGGCAAGAAGGTGGGGCCACACAAATCTCCAAAGAGGCCTAGTGAAAAAAGGGTGGCAGAGCAATGAGAAACTTCTGCCACTGCCCCCTCACAAGCTATACTCTGGCACCCTTTGCGCCAGGACATGCAAATCTGGCCTCTTATTGAGGAGGCCATCAAAATGTGCCCTTCCTGTAACATCTTCCAGATGCTTTGGTCCAGGCACTTAAATCTCACCCACAGTCTTTGAAATTGCCCTTCACCAATCCACTCGTGTAACAACATCAGATGAGCTAACAAATTTCAATGGCCTTTTTTAAATCATTCTAATTAAGTATGTGTGTTGCTTTTGGTGCTACAAGCACAATGCTTTTGAAATTATTTTCAGTGTACTTCTAAATACTTTTGAAATAACATTCCATCTGTTTTCTGATTCTAGAAGGCCTTTAACATAGGAAAAAATGCAGCTTTCTAAAATTATGTTGTTTGCATAATTGACATTTTATTTCTCTTGTGTAGTTTTCAAGGTTGAATAAAATGCAACACACTGCAGTGGTTGATTGTATTTAATCAAGAAAAAAATTGCAATGGTTAGTGAAATCAGAAACCAAAAATGGTTAACATGGATAGCAAAAGGAGATGGGAGAATTTAGTAATGTGTTTTGCATATCAAACATTCTTCAGGATAGATTTTTTGTCATAATTTCTATTTTTTCTTATATTCTCTCATTCTTTTTATACACATTTCCCCATAAATCAATTGTTATGAAAGTAGAAATGGAACAAACCTTCCTTGAATTTGACAGTCTCAAGGAAAACATATTTTTGGCAGCTCTTGGAACATATTCTGACAGTATCTGCACCTTGCTTCCAGCATTCACACTTTTACAACACTTGCAGTTTATTTTTGAGAAATACAGTGCACAGAAAACAATGTACATATTTTAAAAAGTGAATCACTAAAGAAATGCTTTTCAGTCAAGGTTGGAAAGTTGTGTAAATAGACAACATGCACAATTAAATGTGCAAATCAGGAAATAGAAAATACAGGCAGGAATGAAAGAAACTCAACAAAAGTGAAACTGAGACATATTTGCATCCCTTTGCAATGGATTGTTTATCTGGAGTTGTAAGCGGATATGAAGGAAAGATTTCTGTCATAGTACATCTTGTCCTTAGACCTCCCATATGAAGATAAAGCAGTGCACTTATCTATGGGGCAGTGCCCATGACATGTCATTTGTGCTCTGAGCATGAGCTGTCCATGAGCTAAGATCTTAGAAAGAAAGAAGAACTATTAGATCGCTATCGCTTTCAGTGAAAATAGAACATATAAATACAGATTGAATATCCTTTATTCGAAATGCCTGAACAGTGTTCCTCATTCTAGGTTTTTTTTAATTTTATTTTGGAATTCTTGGATTTGCACATACAGAATGATAAATGATGAGGCTGGGTAGAAAGCGAGGATCTGTGAAATGGTGGGAATACAAGTGTAGTCCTTGACATGAATCCACACCTTCCACCATTTCACAAATTCTTGTGTCTTTCTCCAAGGTTGTTTCTGTCTAGCCTGTCAAATACATTACAGGAATGTAGTTCAAAAAGTTTTGTATTTTGGATTCAAAATTCCAGATAAAGGATACTCAAACTGTTTGTGGGTTTTTGTTTTTGTTTTGGTCTTTTTAAATTTGTATTTTCTTTGTATGCTGAGCACAGAGGAGGGAAAGAGTGCTCCATTCCTTCTTTGCCAACCTGGTCACTCGGTGGGCTCATTTCAGTTCTATGGCTCCCTAGCTAATGCTGTAATACAAAGGTATAATTTTATGCATGTAGTCCAGTTACCTGGGAATAAATCCCATCCAATTCCTTGAGAACATATTCTGAACAGACATTTAGAGGGCTGTGCTGTAAATATTATGCTCTTTTTGCCAGTGCAATTTGTGAGTGTGTTATTTGGTTGTAGTTGGTATTTTTAAGGGCTTTTTCTTGGATCAGTCCCATCAAGTAGCCCCAAGGAGAGAATCATTTTCTGAATGGTACATGAAGATATTTTTCAAGTCTTGATCCCATCCAGGGAGAGGCACCACTGGGTACTGCTTCTACCAGTAAAATATCTCCTTCCATCCTTTGTACAGTTTTGATTGCTATGACACTAATGCTGACTTTGCTGGGTGTATAGTTGCAGAAAATCCTTAGCATTATCTATAGTTATGATCTTAGTTTTCTTCTTTGGCATCTGGGCTACTCTGAAAAGAATTATTGTCTTGTAAAGCAGTTTACTTGTTAGAAAATTGGCAGTGGTAGATATAGAAGTGTACAGGAGTACATCTCTTGTCCTTTGGGCATCAGTATACTGGCTGAGACTTGGAGGCCATGTGGTATAGAAATCCTACCCCAAACCCCTATTAAACATTAATGTAGATAAATTATCTGGCCCTGATTCTAAACAAAATGCAGGCTTGGAAATTAGCCACATACAGCGATGATGTGTGGGGACTATTCAAATCATATAAATCATACCCATGACCAAGTTAGGTGATGTAGTAGAGCTTGAAGAAGTCATGTTTCTAGATGAAAGCTCCCAGAATCTCCCAGCCAGCATGCATTTCTTGGAGATCTATCTATCT
>NC_056525.1:107923402-107925555 GCF_019175285.1 Sceloporus undulatus
ATCTATCTATCTATCTATCTATCTATCTATCTATCTATCTATCTATCTATCGGTTAGATTTCTGTAATGCACTCTACATAGGGCAACCCTTGTACCAAACTTGGAAGCTACAATTGGTTCAGAATATGGCAGCGAGGCTGGTCACTGGATGTTCCAGGACCAGCCATATAACACCTATATTGCAAGATCTATATTGGCTGCCTATTCGCTTCCGGGCGCAATATAAGGTGTTGGTAATGACCTATAAAGCCCTAAATGGCTTGGGCCCAAGGTACTTGGAGGACCGCCTCTCCCCATACAGTCTGCCCCGCACTCTCAGATCGGGCGGAAAACATCTATTAAGAGTTCCCAAGGCAAGGTTTGCGTCTTCTTCACAAAGGGCATTCTCCATCGTGGCCCCTCAGACCTGGAACTCTTTGCCCGACGAGCTCCGCTCAGCACCCTCTCTAGATCTTTTTAGGAAGAATTTGAAGACCTTCTTCTTCCGTCAAGCCTTCCCCCATGTGCCTTGATGTTATCCTCTCTTTCTATGCATTTTTGTTCGATCCAGCTAATTTGTTTTATGTGTTCTAATGGGTTTTTAACTGGTTTTTTATATTGAATTATTGTATAGAATGTTTTTTAGAATCGTATTGTTTTTAAGTGGTACGGGTGGGTTTCTCTATTGTCTGGTTATGGGTTTTCACTTTGTACTGTCTTTTGATGTTATATTGTGTAAACCGCTATGATCTCTAAGGAATAGCGGTCTAGAAATAAACATTCATTCATTCATTCATCTATCTACACTCATCCCTCCATATTTGTGGCTTTGATATTTGCGGATGTGATTATTCACAGATTTGATTAATATGTTCTCTCTAGAAATATCTAGGTCCTCCAGTGCAACTCTATGGTCAACTTTAACTAAAAGTTGCACTGAACGACCTAGAGATTCCTAGAGAGAATACTGTACTAGACCTTTGTAGCTCCTCCAGCACAGTTCTATGGTCAGTGTCTGTCAGACGTTGACCACAGAGTTGCACTAGAGGACCTAGAGATTCCTAGAGAGGTGTCCTGTCAGGTAAAAACATGGTGTTTTTGTTATTTGCGGTTTTTCCATATGCGCGGGCGTCTTGTGCCCCTAACTTTAGCAAATATAGAGGAACAAGTGTGTATATATTTCACCAGAATCTGCAAAGAAGCTACAATAAGAGACGGATATCTCCACTATACTGTACATATACAATAACTTTTTCTATATTCTATTTCTATATTGTGAGTGAACTGGCCCAAGTAAAGCACTGGAAAGCTAACAGAGGAAAGCATGCATTCTTTCACAGAAATGACCATCTATCTTCCACTGAGAGAAGAGAGCAAGTATAAAAGTTAAAAATGGTGATATTTCTGTTGATATAAATTGGAACATGTCCCACATGCTACAAGGAAGAGCAGGAAAGAGGCAAGAAAGAAAGAAATACATTTTTTTAAAAAAGAACTTTGAATTGTAGGACTGGAGGATTATTGTCCTAACTTAAAGAAATTGAAAAACCAGTTACTGCTGCATGGAAAAATATAGTTCAGTCCAATAATGATAACGTAGTCATCTATAAACTACTTTAAACCACCCAACATTTCATCCATGCTATTACTGGCTAAACTGGGTCAAATCACATAGTAATCCAATCATTCTTCTTTAAGTGGCATAAATAATTCTTAATGTTGATAAAAAGGGGAAAGATTGGTTAACAGGCAACACACTAAAAATCAAGCGTTTGAAAATTAAGCTACTGTCTTAATTGTACACATGTCAGTAATCCAGTTAAACATTTTTCTCCTCTTTCTTGTCTTCCCTCATTTAAAAAAAAAGGCTTTTGGATGAGACTGTCAATCATTGTTATCCCCAGAGAAAAGGTTTAAAACAAATCTTTGAAATAATTTTGAGATAAACACAGATCTACTCCTGCGTTGTACATAAGGCATACATATTATGTATATGCATAATACTTAAGACTCTAGCTTTTGTTTCTGAAACATAATAGATACTAATAAAATTGAGTGAAATCAGAAATAGTTTCAGCAAATAAATTATAGTATATGAATGGATTATTAATTATTCTGTTTCATTCAATTTGAGACAATATTGGGGTGCCATGGCAAAATACTAATCCTATCAC
>NC_056525.1:107925565-108047020 GCF_019175285.1 Sceloporus undulatus
ATCTTAAAGATGAACACATACCCACCAATTGGCCTGATTTGGCAGGGACAATCCCAGTCGAGTGTCTGTTATCCCACTTTTTCAGCTGCTTCTAAAATGTCAAAGTTTAATTCTCCCACTTTCTGTCTTTATCTTCAGGGTATGTAAATAATAATAATAATAACTTTATTACGGCCATTTGGCCAGCACTCAGGGTATGTCAGTTGCTGCAAAGGGAGTTCAAAGAGCAGAAAATCTTTTATGCTCAATTAACTCAGCAGGAGGGAGAGGAAAGGGAGGGTATATTTGCCCTTTCCAGGAGACTCAGGCAAAAGCAAAGTGCTGCAGCCTGTCTTAGCTTGTGTGTCCTTCTTTATTATTAATGATTTTTGTCATTTTGACCACACGCTGATGTTGCTTATCCAGACATGTCCCTGTTTTGATCTGTGAAATGTTGGAGGGCATGTAAGCTACTTTTTATGGCATTATTGAGGGCTGGCTCTTGCTGTGTCATATGCACTAAGCCGAGGTGATTTTTCCACATAGGTTCCCCCCCCCCAACTTGGAATAGAAGAAATAATAATAATAATAATAATAATAATAATAATAATAATAATAGAGTTTATTTATATTTCCCACCTCTCCAAAGATCAAGGTGGGATTACAACAATAAAATAATACAAGGTAATACTAATGGTACAAAATATTAATACAGTCAATAAAACACTAATATTGAATTTACTAATTCCTATTAGTACTCTAAAATCAATTTGTCAGTAGTCAGTGATCACAGTCGAGAATGGGATATTATCATCAACTTCTATATAGAATCTCATGGATAAGCCCACTGGAAGAGATCCGTTTTGAGTGCCTTCTTGAAGGTCTCTAAGGTAGTAATACAACGGATCTCTTCCAGTAGGTTATTCCATAATTTTGGGATCACTGCTGTAAACGCCCTATGGGAAGTCATCATTAACCTGGTACTATGGTGTTCCAGTAAATACTTCCCTGATGTTCTGAGAGTGTGGGGTTGATTGTGTACAGAGAGGCGTCCCTGCAAGTAACTCAGGCCCGAGCCAAGTAAGGCTTTAAAGGTAATGACCGACGCCTTGTATTGCACCCGTAAGGTAATTGGCAACCAATGAAGAGATTTTAATACTGGTGTTATATGGTCAAACCTAGATGTGCCGGTGACCAATCTGGCTGCTGCATTTTGAACCAATTGAAGAAAGGAGTTCATGAGTAGCAGGCCTTAAACCAAAGCTACTCAAAGCAAGGAAAATTCTTCACCACTTTCCACTATTTTTCAACATGTTATTTGTAATTCATTTGTAGTCTAGTTCACGGCTTTGCAAGCAGAAGACACATTTTTCATGAGACAATAAATTTGCATGCATCAAAATGTTTAGTCTCTTGTAAGCACATCACATTATATGTGCATTGCAGTATTTCCCCCCACAAATAATGTTTTAAACACCTATGATTCCTATTTGAAACGGAAATACATGTACTTTTGCTTGCAGATATTGAGCAGATAGCTGAGTGATAGCAAGTAACATAGTCTTCATAAAACCATTGTCCTTCCGTTGATCTTTGTATTTAATCTGGTTGCCCAGGTCACCATTAAATCTGACCTTTTATTCTGTTTTTATATACAGAAACTTATATATATGGGAGATGGTAGTGGAGAAGATGCAGTCAGTGAGACCAGAAGACTATGAAACCCAAGATAGCTTTTAGCCTGTCATTTTCCCTATACAGTATCATGTTCAAATAAATCAAGATATGGACAATGTGACCCATTCATGACTCTGAGATTAGTAATAATACTATTTCTAACACCTAGCAAGATGAGATTACTGCCTGTGTTTCCAAGTTGCTGCCAGTTTCCTGTGTATCACTCCCATGCTAACCTCTGCAAATTACTTATATGTGTATTTTGTCAATGGAATTTGCTTCTACCTGGGAAAATGGAGTTGTACTTTTTAAAAATAAAGGGGTAGGTCCAAAATCTGTCAACTTCCTCACCCAAGCTTCTTTGCAATAGTGCAAATTTGTAATCTCCTGATTTGAATTCCCCTGTCCCATTACACCCCCCTATCCCTATCCCCCATTACTCCAGTTACGTGTACTACAAAATAGCTGGGTTTTGTAAAACTTCAATATAAAAAAAAAATATTGACTTTGTTATGGGACACAGTTGCCTTGCAATTCATTCACATGATTTGAGATTTAGGGAATTGGCAAATCACATATCTTTCTGTTGTGCCGAGAGAGATTTACTTGTCTAGAGCCTGATGCTTCATTGTTCTTCCAATATTCTGTGTACTTTACTGCAGACTTTTTAAATATACCCAGGACTACTATACTGTTACTAAAATACTGTAGAATTGCCAGAATGAGGTACAAGCATTTGAAAGCAAACAAAAAGCAATATATTCAGCATATACAGAAATAATTATTCAGAAGTGCAACTATGTATAAAACAATGCTTCTCTTTTTAGATTGTCATCGCCAGCATCATGTGCAGCTATAATAAAGACGATTGGACTGAACTTTCAAAAATGGCCGAGGTAAATATCTAAATATGTTTTCTGTCCCTGTTTTTCACTCTCTCTCCCTATCTATCTATCTATCTATCTATCTTTTTTATTATGTTAGAGAGACTATAAAAGAAAAGGAAATCCTTATGAAAAAGTAGGGTTTAAAACATATCTATTATTGCTTGTTTGTTCCATGTTTTCATTAAAATGATAGAAATGTAAATGAAATGAATCGGTTCTGTAAAAATGGTCCCCTGGATGTTGCATTCTACCTGAAAATTCTTTAGCCTTTGAATTGCTACACTTTTTATTTGCATTTTAAGCAACCTGCATATTATGACGGATGCCCTGATAAAATTTAATTCTACCTTTGAGAACCTAACTTGATCTTACCTTGCCTTCAGGCACTCTAGTTTGACAGCACCAGAAGAAATTTTGAATATAAAACTCTTGAATATTTAAAGTATAAAATACTGATTTAATGCTGTTCTGGATCTAATATGGATCAGGGGGTGGGGTGGAAAAGGACAGCATAAAAGCCTACATGTAATTGTATGACACACACACACATACACAAAGAGAGAGAGAGAGAGAGAATGAGAGAGATTTCTTTCTGCAATACAAATATTGTTGTGCACAACTGAAAACATCTCAGTCCTGAGCTTTGTAGATTTTTTTACATTTTAATACAACCTTTAAAAATATAGCGTTTTTTTGAGCAAGAAATGTTTAATTAACACAATGAGTGGTATAACGAACACTTGTGTGTGTTTCACATACAAGGGGAGCCTTCAGTGTTGTATACTCTTACCTAGGAACAAGTGCTTAAACTCTGCAGATTCAATAGCGTCTTTGTTTTTGTTGCCTCTGTCATTGCAGGCCACAGCAGGAGCTTGCATGTTTGAATGTTTCCCTGTAAACAGGGGGTGGGGGTGGGATATTTTCATGAGACCCAAATATGAGAAGGTTTCCTCTTGATCTATTTTTGGGGGTAGAGATGTGTTTTCTCTGAACAGGGAGTATTTTTAAGAATATTATTTATTCATTATTGATGCATGTGAATACACTGATGTAATAGAAGAGTATAAATATATTAACTAATACACAAAATCATTAAAAATCTGTAGATTTCTCCATGTTGTTGTGTGCCTTCAAATAATTTCTGACTTATGGAGACCCAAATGCAAACCTATCATAGGGGTTTCTTGTCAAGATTCTTCGGGGGGGGGGGTTGCCACTGCCATCCTCTGTGGCTGAGATAGTGTGACTTGCCCAAGGTCACCCAATGGGTTTAGATGGCTGAGCTGAGATTTAAACGATAGTCTCCAGAGTCCTAGTCCAGTGCTCAGAGCACTACACCGGCTCCATGCACCATATGAAATTAGACACATTTGAGAGAAAAATATTATCCCTTGGTTTTACTGAAAACTGACCCATTTTCAATCTACTGAGTGACATAACATCAAACTGGATTCTGCACCTAAACATTTAAATCCTTAAAAAGCTGGTGCTGTTTGCTAGATTACCATAAGAACAAGAGAGTCGGAGGCACATGCCACTACCCCCACCAGTCTAAGGTCCAAATCATTCTGCAGAAACAATCCAGTTTGAGACTGCTTTAACTGCCTTAGCTCAATGTCAGGCAATTCTGGGAACTGTAGTTTTGTGAGAGATTGAGCCTTCTCTGTCAGAGGGCTCTAGTAAACTACAATTCCCAGGATTTCCTAGCACTGAGCCATGGCAGTTAAAGCAGTCTCAAACGGGATTATTTCTGCAGTGTGTTTTAGACCTAAATCTCCTGAGCCTTCATCTAGGTTATCGCCAACCTGGCATTGCTACCACTCCATTGCATCCTTTCAGGCTGACTCAGGGGTAAGTCTAGAGCTCCTAAGATTCTGAGAGTCCAGGAGCTAAGCCAGAATGCACTGGTCCAGAAAACTGGATAAATACTTTAACAGTATACTGTGACCAAATGTTCAGTACCAGGCAATATCCAGGGAGGGAAACTTAGGGTACATCTGTTCTGTAGAAATAGTGGAGTTTGACACCACTTTAAATACCATGGCTCCATTTTACGGAATCCTGGAATTTGTAGTTTGTGAGACACCAGCACTCTTTGGCAGAGAAAGTTAAGGATCTTGTAAAACAACAAATCCCAGGACTTCATAGGATGGAGCTACAGCACATCAAGTAGTATCAAACTGCATTATTTTTACAGTGTAGGTGCACCCTTAGTTAAGGAGACAAATTCATTTACCAGAATACTCTTAAAGAAGTATAAGGAAATTGGATGCCTGTGCATAGCATCTGATCTTAGGCTATATCCTAGACAGTATCCAGTACTACAGAAATCAAAACACAGTTAGAGTCTCTCTCTCTCTCTCTCTCTCTCTCTCTCTCTCTCTCTGGCTTTGCTTCACGAATGAAGATTCAGGAAGGACTCATCCCGCACTTTGTACAAGCGCGTTGGTGACTAAAAAGGCCAATCCGGAACAAACAGGTCCGGTTGCAGAAAGCACAGCGGAAAGTCTCCTTGGGTGATGTTTCCGGGTTGTGGTTCTTTCTGCGTTGTCTTTTCTCTTCGAGACTCGTTCAGCATGAGCTTTCAAAAAAGGCTGCAGCATCGTGGATAGTGCGTCTCCATGCCTCCTGATGCGAGGCCAGGGCAGACCATTGTTGGTGATCAAGTTGGCCAAACCTGAGATATTGTTTCAGGGAGTCCTTGTATCTCTTCTTTGGGGTGCCCCTCTTACGCTGACCCGTGGTGAGTTCACCATAGAATACTGTTTTTGAGAGGCGATGGTCCTTCATCCTAGAAACGTGTCCTGCCCAGCGCAGCTGCGTCCTCAATAGCATGGCCTCAATGCTGGTGATCCCTGCTTGCTCAAGGACAGCAACATTTGTCACATAGTCAGTCCAGTGTATATTTAGAATTGTGTGTAAACAGCGCTGATGAAAGCGTTCAAGGAATCGTAGGTTGGCGATAGGTGACCCATGTTTCAGATCCATAGAGGATCTATGGGTCTATGGGACAGTTAGAGTAGAATACTCTAAACAGTAATCCAGGCACAAAACTGTGTTATCAACTGTGAAGCAATAAAGTAAGCAAATTGTTCTTGTTGTTTTGTGCCTTAAACTCGTTTCTGACTTATGGCAACCCTAAGGCAAGCCTATCATGGGGTTTTCTTGTTAAGTATCTTCAGCCATCCTCTAAGGCTGAGAGAGTGTGACTTGCCCAAGGTCACTCAGTTGGTTTCCATGGCCAAACTGGGATTTGGAGCCTGGTCTCCAGAGTCCTAGTGCAATGCTCAAACCACTCCACCATGCTTGCTCTTGTTAATAAAATAGTCAATTAGCAAATTAATAAAGTGTAAAACCATTTATACCCAAATTAGCAAAAGCAAAGCAAAATGGAAGATGGTCTCAATGAATAAAAAAAGCTGAAGTCCAGAACCTTCTTGTTTTTAGTGTACATGCTAGATTTCACAGAAAGCCTTTAGAAGAGGCAAAAGCACTCCCAATTGGTGAATCTAACTATGGCTCTGGACAAACTAAAAAAAGGTATGCAGGTGCCATTCATGACAAGATTGAATCCTCTGGCAGTCTTGGAACTAGAGTTGGCTAGTAGCGCACCGGAAAATAATCTTCATGACAGCTAATACCCAAAGCAGGCATCCTGTTGAAGGGACCTTTTCACAGATGGATCAATATAATGTTGGTATTATACAACTTTTATCAAAGCAAGAGATAGGATATTTTGCAAGTTTCCGCCATACCATATTTTAACAGGTCATTACAAACCTCAGAGCCAGTGTCCTATAGTGGTTTTAGTGTGGAACTAGTATCAGACCAGGGTTTGAATCTCTGCTCTACTATGGAAATTGGCCAGGTGACCTTAGGCAAGTCACATTCTCTCAGCCTCAGAGCAAGGCAATGGCAAACCCACTCTGAAAAACATCTTGCCAAGAAAACCCTATGATGGCTTCACCTTAAAGTCGCCATAGGTGAGAAATGACTTTGAAGGCACACAAAGTGTACCATTGAAAGTTGAGCCACTGGTGTGTGTTTGTGTGTGTGTGTGTGTGTGTATTTGTCTCTGCTCTTTCTTCATCTGTTTGGTATCATTCCATTCCAGACTTTTGCTGCCTCCCCCGCATGCCATAGGACTACAAAAAGAACATTTTTAAAAATTTAAACAGCTCACTGCCAAACACTGTGACCTTCCAAGGTGCATAAGCCCTAGAGGGTATGTAGTCTAGTCTCCACAGGAGGCCAGCCCATGTAGACTAAAGGTCAACTTGTCATGGTAGTAAATAACAAAAATAATAACAGTCCCACATGCATAAGTTGTAAAGCTCAACAGGAAGGGGAGGTTTTCAGGAAAATGATGGATAGCATTTCTCATGATCAGTCTCTTTAGAGTTTCTGAACCATGGCACACAGCAGGCAAAAGTCAGCCCTGTCGCTCAGAAATAATAAAATGCAACTTTCTAATTTAGCCTCAGTAATATTGTGTGTGATTTTTAAATAAATGAGTATTGGCTTGTTCCTGCCTTGTTAAGTTAAAAGTTAGTAGGTAATATCCAGACAACCTAGGCCCTTTCTGCAGCTTATACTAAAATCAGGCTTCAATAAGGCTAGAAGTGCTACAAAACTACCCATCCAAGTCACAGTCAGATTTAATGTCGACTAATCTTCAAGTTAAGTATGTATCGGGGATAGAGTAGCCTTCCAGATGTTGTTGGGCTATAGGTCCTTGCATTTCTTACTGTAACCAATGCTTGCTAGGGCTGCTAGGCATTGTAGTCTGACAACGTCTGGAGGGGTATGATCTAGTCTCCTAGGTCAAGATATGATGATAACAGTGATCAGATGCAATAAAGAAGAGGGCTCTTACATCTTCATTGTTCTTCATTTCAAGGCTGTAGTATTATTCACTCTTGCATGCTCAGATCATCCAAAATCCTCCCTTTCCTTCTTAAAGGTACAGGAGCCTTGTCTTCTCTTGCATCAACTAATTTTGGAATATAATGAAGATATACCCCTCAGTAATTTCTGGTCTTGGGGGTGTGCTTCATTTGACCTCAATAAAATAGAGAAACCAAATTGATTCTTATGTCCTGATTCATCTACCCCCCAAAACAACAACTGTACTTAAAAATTTCTCTGCAATTTTAAGTCACACCTATTTAGAACCACATATATCATATCCTCAGGAGAGGAGTAGCCTGAAGGAGTGGATTTATAACATATTCCAAAAGTTTTAAGCCTAGACCCAAGAAACTGCTGTGGCATAAATAAGTCAAAAATCTCATGCCTGGTTTGTTGCTGCCTGAGATAAAAAGACATCCTTTAAAACCATACTTGAGCTGCTGCCTTCTAGTGAATTACCTGAGGCTTTTTAATTGAGACAAAAAAGGGAGGTGTGAAGTCTAACTTGTGCCCTTCCCTTTCTTGTGGTGTTATCAGCACCTAAGCAGAAATGCTTATTTGCCTGAACTGGACTTGTTTAAATGGTGTCTTCATTTGAAGATAATGATTTCGCTTCCAAACATCTCCTGAAGTCTGCATCATAATTCTCTAGAATTCACCAAGTTTCTCGTGCTGAGCACTGAATAAAGATCTTCAGGGCATAGCTCATTTAATCATGATAGACCCTCTATTCCTTCATAATTCATAGGGATAGGGAGACTTCTTAGATAAAATAAGACCTCTTGCCTGAACTTAATCATATCTCAGAATTAAAGCTGACCTTTATAAATCTCTGAAGAAGTCTGGTTAACTTTTATCTCTCTTTCTGCTCCTCCCATATTCTCGGTGTTCTGTACTTGAATTCAAGTTGTGAACAATTGCAAGTGCTTTCCATCCAGTTTTGCACATCATTTATATGGCTCATATGAATGAGATTCATTGTTTGTTTCATCCTGGTAGACAAGGACAAAGAAAATCAACTCCCCCCCCCCCCCCTTGTTTGTGAGCCAGCAAGAGCAGTTTGCACATTCTCAATGAGAGTGTTTACACTTCCAAGACCATTTTTGCATGAAAATTGCACACATTATTTTTTTCCCAAAAATTACATTTGCTGCTGTCTGTTTACATGGACTTTTATATGGATAGGTTGTTGACAAGTTCTTGAATAAGCCTCCTTCCTGTTTAAGTCAAAAAGATGCAAACAACTCACCCAATCCTTATATATATATATTTAAAACCATGCAACAAGACTATTGAGAGCCATGTGGTTGTTTAAGTGTTGGACTAGGACTCTGGGAGAGTAGAACTTCAATGCTTTGCTCAGTCATGAAAACTCATTGAGTAACCTTCAGCAAGTCATACTCTCTCAGACTTAGAAGACAATAGCACACCCACTCTGAACAAATGGTGGCAAGAAACCCTAATATTAGGTCACCATAAGTTGGAAACCACGTGAAGACATACAACAACAACAAACTACAGCTATCGTAGTTCAGCTACACAATCCATCCCATTTATGCAATGTTCCCATCCTTCATGCAGTTTGTGCAAAGTTATGCCATTTGTGCAAGAACTGTGGTCACAAATGCAAAAATTCTTCTAAAACCAACAGAATTTATCATGCAGACAAGGAGAAAAATGGTTTCTTATTCTCTCATGCAAAAATAATACTAGTGGGGAGATTTATATTCTGACTCTTCAGCTGAATGCATACAAAGGAAAGACAACACACTATCTGTACTAGATGTCAAGTAGGAAGGATATGGAATTTTTCACTTGCTCCATGAAACACTAAATGGAAGGCTTAGCTTGATCACATTTATTCAGAAACCAACACTGGAAACAGGCAACAGTTGACTTTTTTATTTTTATTTATTATTATTTTTTTAAGAAAAAGAAGGTTGGAAATAGTTTCAAACAAAATTCTCTTCCCATGGCATGAATACACATACTTTGTTCTCTGGCCAGAGACATTTTGGATCCCTGAACCAGTCTAATAAACTACAATTATTCACCAGTGGCAATAGTGGTATGTTGTTGTTGTGTGCCTTCAAGTCATTTCCAACTTATGGTGACCCTAAGGCAAACCGATCATGGGGTTTTCTTGACAAGTTTCTTCAGAGAAGGTTTGCCATTGTCATCCTCTGAGGCTGAGAGAGAGTGACTTGACCAAGGTCACCCAATAGGTTTTCATGGCTGAGCCAGGGTTCGAACCCTGGTCTTCAGAGTCATAGCCCAACACTCAAACCATTACACCATGCTGGCTCTCCAGCAGTGGTATAGCAACGGACAACAAACCCACTCTTTGGGGTAAGAGTGTAAACACACACATGGGTTAGAAACAGCACAGCTCACAACTTTCATTCTCCTCTGCCCATCTCTGTTTAGACAACAAGTCAAGAAGCCCCATTGCTAGGGCAGCCCCTTGCATTTCACACACACACCCAGAGAGACAAAAGAAAACACAATTGCATCTGAAGAAGTACACCAAGTCTACAAAAGCTTAGGCTACGTCTGTAGCTCAGTCTCAAAGGTGTGACAAGATCCCTTTGCATATTGATATTCCAGACTAACACAATTCTACCCACAAAGGAAGACAGATATGGAAAACCTGCATGTGCTAATTTATACGTATTCTAATTTATACATATTCATGCAAATTTGGAAATAATTACTGTGTTTACACATGGTCTGCCTATTCATGCCAAGTCCTGTTTTGTCCTCTCTATTCCTTGTAGTCTTCCTATAAGGTGTTCTCATTTTTTTTTAAAGCATCCTTTTATTCTGTTAAAGAGTGATTCTCTGCTTCTGGGGAATCTAGAGAATATGAATAAGGCATGTGGAGGTGGGAATTCCTGAAAAGAAAAATGAAAATATTTATTAGCTTGCATCTAAAATATATGCAGCTGGATGGTGTTATCAAATACAATAAAACATAAAAACATAGGAGAAAAAAAACAATCAGTAAAAAATAACAACAATAAACCAGTTCCAGTATATTTACAGCTTATGAGCCAAAGGCCTGCTGCCATAAGGTAATTGGTAGGGAGGAAAATCAACACATCCACAGGCATGTGAATGAAAAATGTCAAAAGCTTTTCCCCTGCTGGGCAAGACTGTGATTGTTTTGTTCATTTATTTATCTTATATTTTAGTACATGTAAAATTCTCTGTGCAAAATATTTTTTGTAGAAAAAAATACTGAAAATTTTAAAAAGGGTGCTAGATTCTTGTCTTGCTGAAGGGTGAAAACAATATTGTATGGGTGTGGGTATGTGTAAGTATTTATTTGATGGTGGGCCTTGACATACTGATACAACATTGCACCTGAAGGCTAACAAAATTTGTGAATATCCTTTGCAACCCTAGTCATCCAAGATGGGACTAGTTGTTCAATCTCCCCACACTCACCAGGCAATAATAGCCACCAGTAGAATAGTGTAGAAAACTCAGGGTCATCTAGCCTAGGAATTACAGGACTTTCATATTGACTGTATTAAATAGGAAGGAAGTGGACTGCCTCCGCACTGCAGCAATAATCCAGTTTGACAACATTTTGACTGCCACAGCTCAAGGTTATGGAATTCTGGGGATTTTGGTTTTGTTGAAACATTTAGCCTTCTCTATCAGAAAGCTCTGGTGCCAAAACAAACTGCAATTCCCAGAAAGTCATAGCATTAAGCCATGGCCTTTAAAGTCGGGTCAAACTGGATTAGTTCTTCAGCACAGATGTGGCCTCAGAGGAGGCTTGGGAAACACTCTGACCTCAAAGAAGTAGATTGCTACTAAACAAGCTTAAACTGGACTTGGGACCGAAACAGACAGCCCTGAAGGGGCGGCTTCATGCTGCCCCTTGGAAAACTGGGCTGGGCCATGGCAGCTGCATGCCACACCCCCAACCCAGCTTTTTTCCAGTTCAAAAAGAAGCGGCAAAATGCAACTCCTTTTTGAGCCCGCAAAAACCTGGTTTTTCTGCCACCACCTCGGCTTTGCAGTGGCGTATGAACACTGTGCCACCGGAGTGCCACAAAGCTGTCTGCTATGTGGTTGGGTGGGCTGTGTGACACAAGGTTGGGGCAGCGTCAGAGCATGCAGCATCTAAACATTGCACTCTGATGCCACCCCCAAGCTGGTGCAAAGGGGCTGTCTGTTTTGCCCCTTGATTCTAGTTTAACTACCAAAGATCTTCCTCATCCCATGCTTTGTGTAATATATCCTCCAAGTTATCTATTCTCTGCTGAACCCTAGTGTGTTTACTGAATTAAAACCAGTCTTTTTGTTTATTTTTTTTTCCTTTTTTTTTTTAACAAGAAAAGCATCATCAAATGAATGGAAAAGACTTAACAGTACGAGCAGACCACCAGCAGCACAATCTATTATGGGGGGGGGGAATAACAAAATCCCCATTGTTAGAAACTATTTGTGTACAAAAACAGCATCGCAGAGAGAATGGCTAAATATGATCTTCTAAAGAGCGAGTTTACAATATGCACAAAGTTGTTACACATGGATGTACTTAACAGTTTTACACACAGACACTTTTACTGGCTTTCTAAAATGGTACAGTCCAACATTTTACTGCTTCATTCAGCTTTCACTATCTAAAATGGCTTTAATAGAGTTTAGAGCTGATTTGAGAAGGATGAGAGTTCTTTTTTTTTAAAATGTTCCTATAAAAATCAGGCTCTTTTTTAATGTGCCCCTTTAAAGGTTGCTGTGTTTCATTTTACTTTGCTACCTTTGACTTTAAATTAGTCATGAACTGAAATAAATATTGGTGTGTGTGTGTGGTGGGAATGATATTGCATGCCTCGTGAATTATCTACACATCAGGTTGTCATTTGGGAAATTACCTTCAGTGAAGTGGTATACCGTTTGGCAGTTAATATTTGATATTTCTTTTTCTTTGTGCCACACAGGCTTCTGGAGCGGATGCCCTGGAGTTAAATTTATCTTGTCCGCATGGCATGGGAGAGAGAGGCATGGGCCTGGCCTGTGGGCAGGTAGGTCTTTGAACGGCTATCTCTTTCATGTCTCTTCGGCAATACAGCACCATTTCATTGATAGTCGTACCTCAGGGGCTACAGCACATGAAGTCAATCGCTAGCTTGGGATTCTCTGGCCTCCCCTTGTTTAAATATTTAGTGCCAGAAATGTGGGAAATGACAAGAGTCTGAGATTACACACAGCGTTTATTTTTATGGAAGACAAAATTGCATTATGCGCTTGACAGGAAGCAATATCATAACAAATAGTTGCCAAAATGCTCAGACAGAATTGTACTTTATACATTCTTAATGTTGACCAGCCTCTCTGGGGAAATGCAGTACAAGCGACTTTGAGCTCATAGGCATTTTGCAGAAGGTTAGCCACTGCAGAAGCATTTCATGGTTCTTAGAAAGTAGGGTAAGCAGCAGAGGCTGGTGGCTGCAGCATCAATGGGAGAGTCTGGTCTGTTTTTTAATCCCAACTGTAAAGGAGCTGACACAGGTGCTGAAAATGTTTTAGAGATAGAGTTCAGCACCTTGGAACAACACAAGATTTGGATTTGATTTGTCCCAGGGACAGGTGCATATACACTGTAGAAATAATGCAATTTGACATCAAATTGGTTGTCTTTAGTGATGCTGATTGTAACAACAAGGGAGTTGTATACTACCTGTAGCCAGCTGTAGTTAATAGCTTTGGGTCCTGAGGTTTCTGTGCCCTTTTCAAAGTCAGACCTATATAAAGTAGCTCAAAGTAATCCAATCAACTAAGGCCTGTGTCATTATGCCCAGGACATTTCCAGGAACAAGCGAGCTGGTACACTAGCTTCAATTGTGAAAATGAACTCCTGACCACTGCTGAAACTTTCAGGTGCATGGATGAATCCAGGAGTATGCCAAACCTAAAACCTGTATTTTCAGGGAAAGTATAACCCCAGGGGGTCCAGAACCAGCAGCAAAGCACTCCCTATATCCAGTTCCCACCAAAACAAGGAAATTTATCTCCACCCCATAACCTGGCCTGAAACCAGACTGAAATGCATCTAGATAGTCTGTCTTATGCAGCATCTCCTGGTGCTGAAAAGCCATCACACTCCAGTACCTTCCAAAAAGTAAAATATTGGAGACTCATTGATAGTTATCCAACATGGTGGGATCCGGTGAACTTTTTTTGCAGTAGATGTCTTCCAACAGCCTCCTTCATGCATGTTGGATCATCCCTTGCCATTAAGAGACAACTCCCTTTTCCCACTTGGCTGGTTACCCCCTGGAATGGGATGAGAACAAGATCTAGAATACAGGTGGTAGCTCTCAACTCTCCCAAGGATCTTGTTCATATCTTCAAATTGCACAAATAGAAAAGTATCCGTTATCACTGGACAAGCAGCGGCCTGAGTTACATCCACTGAATCTGTATCAACTATAGCATATGAGCTATTTTATCTGTAAAGTGCTGTGCAAATTCTTCACTTAGGATTGTTGAGTGGTCTGAGATATGGATACCATTGATACATCAGCCTCCTGGGCCAGATTGTCTTAACGCATTCCCTATTCCTGCAGAAGCTTAGTTGTTTAAACCTCACCAGCTAGTGATCTCTCTCATACAATGCAATTATAGAAAACCTTCCCATTCTCAGCACAGAAAATGTTGGTCAAGATACTGTATGGGGAGATGGATGAGAGGAGGGGAGTGTCTGACTATGTCCATGTAGCTGGACATACAAAAATGACATCATCTTCTGTGACATTCTTGGAGGGTTGCTGCAAGATGCTGTCCTTATGACTTTATGTCCTTATGTCTCCTGCTGTCCAGTGGCCACTAAATAGCCTTCTCAGGCAGAGAGCAGGCAACAGTTTCAAGAGAGTTGAGGTCACTGCATTATGGAGGTGGTGAATTTCTCCCTCCACTATAGTCTGAAACAGACAGGCCCAAAAGAGCAGTGCATGGCTGCACCAGCACCGATCACACTGGGGGCGCAACAACCACACATTCCCAGGGCAAATCGGAGCTGCCGCTGTAGCCCTGAACCTGGCTTCTGGAAGGAGCAAATCCTATCCACTCCTTCTTAGCCCTGTTCTTCCTGGATGACACTGCTTCTGGCCACATTTGGGGTGTGCATCATCTGATCACTTACACCTGGAACATGGCTGGAATCTGCATCATTTGACCTGTTTGTGCTGGGCCAATGACAAAAAAGTCATATGTTTATGTGTGTCAGGATACTATTTAAGGTCTAAAGTGTGCTCAGCTGCATGAGAGGCCAAATACCATTTGGTTAGGCCATTTAAAAACTTGTTATAAAATACAGATGGAAGAAGTATTTCTTTTTTATAACTAACAATTACATTTGTCAGAAATCTGCTTAGCTGAAGAAATTTGATTGTTTCGTTTTACACTGAATATCTCATTTTAGCATGTGTATTCTGGTATTTTAAATCTCCCTTTTCATGATTTTAGAGGATCACCACTTACCTCCTCCTACCGCAAAGCTGATCACCAGGGTGTGTAGCATTTTCAGGGAACATGGTGAAGAAGGGGTCAGGGAAATCTCCTTTTCCCCCATCTTGGGTGCCTGGGCCCAGTTCAGTATCCAAGCTTATTTTTCTACATTGGCACCATATTCTCTCAGGCCATTTTCCTACAGCTCATAACCTCTACTACAGCTAGAGGTACTGTGGGACAAAGGAGTTTGTTTTGTTGTTGTTGTTAACTGCCCTCACGTCACTCTTGACCCATGGCGACCCTACTGATGAGACATCTCCAAGACCCCCTGTCCTCCACTGCTCTGCCCAGCTCCTGCAAATTCATACTTGTGATCTCTTCAATAGATTTCATCCATCTAGCATGTGGCCTTCTTCTCTTTATACTTCCTTCCACCTTTCCTAGCATTAGTTTTTTCCAATGGTGCATGCCTTCTCATGATGTGCCCAAAGTATGCCAATCTAAGTTTTGTCATCTTGGCTTCAAGGGAGATTTCTAGCTTGATCTGCTCTTGGACCCATTTGTTTATATTTTGGCTGTACATGGAATCCTCAGCACTCTTTGCCAGCACCACATAGCAAATGAATGGATTTTCTTCCTATTTTCATTCTTAACTGCCCAATTCTTACATCCTTACATCCGCTTGGATTCCCTCAGATTAAGCAGAAAATTTATTATTATTATTATTATTATTATTATTATTATTATTATTATTATGAAATACAATGATTTGTATGATTCTAACTTCTGTGATGAGTTGTGTATCTTTGCATTTTAGGATCTTTTCTAGTTCCTTCATAATTGCCTACCTCATTCTTAATCTTCTTCTGATTTCTTGGCTGCAATTCCTGTTTCTATCAATATTTGATCCCAGATATGAGAAAGGAGTTAGGGCACACTATAAAGAGAATGAAGGGAGGGGAAGAAGAAAAGAAATATGGAAGCACCTTTAAGACTACTGTAACTGGTTTTTATTTTAGCCCTAGCTTTTGTGGCTATAAACCCACTTCTTTAGCTGCAGTGTTAAGGTTTCAGGTATAAAGCATATTTATACAGTTGTGGGAATGGGACAGAATGTAATAGGATGCAGAAAGATGCAAGTCATAGGCCGAAGCAGATGGTCCAGAAAGAGCGATCTTCAGCCACTCCGGCCGCAATTGTTCTGGGGCCTTGGCAATTGTTCTGGGGCCGTGACAACTGTGCAGCCCACTCCTGAAGTGGGCTGCTGCTGGGGTCCCAAACAGGCTGCTCCAGGAGTGGATTATGTCCACCCCTTTTGCCAGCAGCTTTGGGACACCTTAGGTGGCCTCAGAACAGTTTCCAGCCATTTCAGGGGCATGTATCATGTAAAATACCACACCCCCAAAGTAGCTATAAGCTTTTATTTGGCCTGTCTGCTTCGGGCCTGTGATGGTGACACTGCCAAAATCTTTCAAAACCTTTCACTCCTTTTTAATGTGTGCCACCGATGCCACCAATTATGTGAATGTGACAGCCACTACCCCACCAATTCTTCACTGCAAGACTCAAACTCAGGACTCTCTTTTATGCAGAAACCTTAACTGAATTCACAGGAGAATGGAAATCACAATAAGTGACAGCTGATATAGTTTAAATCTGTTAAATAGGCTATGCTGTGTGTGGACTTTATTTTAAAAAGAGATAGGACAACTTTGGCCTTCCAACGTTCTTGAATGGCAACTCCTAGCAGCCTTTGTCAGCATGGCCAATGATGAGAGACTGTGGGACATGATGTTCAACGATTGCTGGAGAGCCACAGATTTCCTAACCTCATATAAACAAATAAAAACTAATAAATGAACTTAGCAAAAATTGCAGGGCTAGGTGTATTACATAGGAGTCAATTTGGGCAAAGTCCTCCCCCCCCCCATTCCAAATCTATTTGTAGAAGAGCTAGGAGTGGAGAAGGTTTGAGCGGACGAGTGATGTGAGTTTTTCACTTGGAAGCAGGGAATTTAATCTAAGTTGTACTAAGCCTTTGCAATGTGCTGGGTTTTGAATTCAAATAAAAACAATCAGAAAGTATTCTGGGGTGCACAGCATTCTTCAGAATAAGAATTATCAGTTAACATCAGCCTGATTTCCATAATGTAATGCCCTGAGCAAGTGAAATAACATTCTAAATGAAGAATTTATTTTAAAGATAATAGAAGCGAATAAAATATTAAAACAAAAATCCACATTATGTGGAGAGCAAAATTGACTACTGTTATATATGTACATGTTTGTATAATAATAACTTTGGCGTATTATTGGCTCATGGTTCCAAGTTCCTTCAAGGGGTCTTATAAATCCACAGAATAGCCTTGGGCAGTTGGCTCTTTGATTCTCTGGTAGCTGGAAGATATGTAAAAATGCATGTAGCCAGGCTGTTCCCCACTGACTTCTCATCCAAGAGGCTTCCAGTGCTTGCATATATTATTCCTGCTGGCACAGGTTGAAACCGGCTTATTAAAAAAGAAAGAAAGAAAGGCAAGGAGTTTGAGAGAAGGTAAAATGCTTGCATTTCTCTCTTGATGTAGGGAGAAAACCCTTCACAGTTTAGATTGACCCAGAACAGAATCTTGGTGTAAGCCTACCCCATCCTGTATCCATCTGGACATCTGTATTCTTTCCACACCACCCAGATGCTGCAATATTAGCAATTTGTTTTTAATCTGAAGGTCGAAAGCTTATCTGTCACTAACAATGAGCTACAGATTTTAGGATAAAATTTACATGACAAAATTAATCCCAACTAGCTGCTGTTTCTGGTCATCACATTCCTCAGCAATGTGTATTTTAGAAAGCTGGGCGGAGCATCACATACCAGGCTTATTTTTATTTTATTTTGCTCTTGGACTTTCCGCCACCTTTTTCTATAAATGCTACAAGCACAACACTACTTTCACTGTTTCAGGAAATCAGGAGGCTTGTTTGTAGACTCCAATGAAATAATAGTCCTTTTGTTTTAGAGTTTCAAATTCTCCTGCATCCCAGGTTGGATGGGTCTGTAATTATATCTGAACACAGGCTGAAGATTGATGTTTCCAGGGAAGAATTTGTTATGGTTAGAGGAGGTCAAGGGTTAAAAACAAAATTGACCAGCTGACTTCAAGCTTATCAGCCACAAGGCAAAGCTAAATACCTGTGCTGTCTTACTGACCTTTGTCTAGGGCCCAATCATTAATAAAGGACTTCACTCTTGTATCTCCCTTGGGAGATTTTACAGCAAAACCACAGCAGAGATAAGGAGATCATTCCAGAGAGATATAATGCTGGGTGGTAAGTAGGGACCATGAGGCAACAGCAGCAGCAAAAACAACACAAGTGGCAAAGAAATGCATGGAGAATATAGTATAGAACAGAAAAAGTATATCTGCATTACACATTGAATCACTGATCCTTGAGATGGCTTATTACATTAGCTTCACATTAATATCAGTTGTCTTCTTCCTACCAGTTTCCCGTCCATGTCTGTTGATGTAGTTGATCATGCTGAGAGAAGTGTCACTGTGGTTTCTTGTCTTCATAATTGGCCTTTCACATAATTAGGCCCTGTTCTTTTTTTAAAAAGAAATCTGGTGGAAATTAGGGCCTAATAGAAAGCAATACTGTACTCTCTTGTTCACATAACAAACATGCAGTCATTGCTGGATTTATCTAACCTCTGAAGTACAATCACAAAGCTTGTGTTTTGAATGAGGACAAAAGGGATAAGATCATCAAACTTGCTTACCAAAAAGGTCCGTGTGTGCGTGCGTGCGTGTATCATGGCAAAAAGGACTTTGATGCAGACCAATGTGTTTTGCACCAAAAAATCCCTCTTAAAGATTTTGCAAAGAAGTCCTGGTTTATTTATTTATTTATTTAATCATAAAAAATGTGCAAAAGCACAGTGGGGAAAAAACATTCAACATTTTCATTCACACACATAGGGATAAAATAAGATTTACATCATATCATGTAAAAAAAAAACCACACCCAAAATCCCTTAGCATAGAGCCATGACAATTAATATGACAATTTATATGAAGCTGGTATAACTGTGTAGTGCAGCCAAACCAGCAAAAATAGCACCACATTTATACTGTCCAAGTGTTACTTAAATTGTTCTCATGATCAGAAGAACAAAGTAATCCAATAGGTTCCTTTATTTTACAGACTCAGTTCGCTTTGGGATATGTTGTGGGTGTGGGTTAGCTTGTTTTGTTGTCCTGTATATTTGATCATATTATGACATGGTCAAATATTTGGGCTGTTTAATTTTTGATTGAATAAATTTATTCATACATTCACAGCTAATTCAGGTTGGATTGGCAAAAGGAAATAATAACCTACCTTAAACCAATCATAAAGAATGTGTGGGTGCTTGTTGCCTGTTGACATTTGGCGACCCCACAAATTTCATAGGATTTTCTTAGGCAAGGAATACTTAGAGGTAATTGTGCCAGTTCCTTTCTCTGAAATATAGCCTACAGCACCTGGTATTAATTAACAGTCTCCCATCCAAGTACTAACCAGGGCTGCCCCTGTTTAGCTTCCAAGATCAGACAGGATCTGGTGCCTTTAATGTATTTAAGCCAGCTAATTGTAAAGGAAGATTTTGCAGATCTCAGTTTTATGTTTTCCTTTGGCATTTCAATGTTCTTGTTAGGGATTTCCCCCCTTATTCCTTTTGTTTTGTTTTGTGTGAATGTGTGGTGTTACATATCCATCCAAGTTTTACTGAGTTCTGCAGCTTTAACTGCTTTCTTTCCCTTTGCCTCCTGGGTCTCTGTTTTCCATTTTCCCCTGTTGCTGTCTTTAATCTCCTCTCCTGCTGTTGCTTTCTAGCAAGGACAAAATTACTACTGTTACTGGAATTTACCGGTAACTCATTTAGTTCAATGTCTTCCTTTTGGGTTCTGGCTTCTTACCAAACTATTTTTGTTCTTTTAAAATGTTTTGTTCTTTCTATGAATTAATTTTCTTAAGTCTTATTCCAAGAAATAAGAATGATTTCCTGAAAATCTGCAGTTAAGTGTATGGGAAATCTTTAAAACAAACAAACAAAAAAACCCAACATATGAGACATTTTTTGTTTAAAGAAAAGGAGTCCATGGAAAGAAAAAATAAAAATGATGCGTGTCATTGAATACAGCAGTATCTCTTGTCATTAACCATACAGATCTGAAAGGAAGATAGACTAACATATAGTAATGCATAATTGTTTTAACCTTGGTTAATACTATTCCATGTATAAGATAAACATCTACTGCATATACAGTGGTCCCTCCCCTTACGCAGGAGAAATCCATGTATGCTTGAGCCCCATTGGAAACAATGAGGCACATGCTCACGGTGGTGCACACCATTACCATTACAGTCACGCGGCTTCTGCATAAGCTGGAAGCTGTGTATAGTGTGCCCGCGTATGGCACGGGCACACTGTAGTATCATTTCACCCTAATATACATCATGAAAATGTTTAGAAGTTGCATACTTTCTGGGATTTTTGTCCTGAGTCATTGCAGAATACTATATCAGTGCAGTGACATTTTTAAATGGGATCATTATACTTAATAGTTATGTCAAGATTATTGAGAGTTTCCAGTTCATATTACAGTCCCACCATTTCTCCTGCAAGCATATGGTAGTGCATAATTTTTCACTCCCTTTCCCCTTTATCCTCGAGGAATGTGTCATAGGGCTATTTAGTGGAGTCACTAGGGCAGTGTGGGGATGCACTGGCTGACACCTCAGAAGAGGAATGACACCCAGTCAGGCTCCCCTCCCACTGCAGAGTAAGAAGGGGTGAGCACCCATATTGTCTTCTCCACAGTGGCAGCTTCCTCTTGAGGATGGAGCGGCACACTGAAGTGAAGAGGCAGGGTGAACATGCCCCTCTAAGCTTCACCATGGTGGCACCTCCCTCATGAGGAGGAGGTTGCCACTGGTGAGTGTGCCTCTCCTGGTTTCATCATCATGGTGGCTTCTTCCTCAAGAGGAGGGCACTGCTGTGGCAAATGAACAGGGCCTTCATGCCCCTCCAGGTTTTGCAGTGGTGGCAGCTTCCTCCTTGGGGAGGCCATGGTGAAGGAGAAGGGCCCGCATGCCCTTTTGGCTGCTGTCACCACCACCAACACCACTTTTGGCAGATCCGCCCCCCCTCATTGAAGATAGTGATTTCCCTAAGACCAACCATTTTCCTTTGTGTCTGAACAAGGATTTCATCTCATTACCTGATGAGCCATAGCTCAGTGGTGGAGCACATACTTTGCATCCCAAAGTTTCCAAATTCAATCCCTAGACCTTCCAAATAGGGCTGTATGAAACCCTAGAAAACCATCAGCAGCAGCCAGTCAAGTCAGTACTGATCTAGATAGCCCAATAGTCAACTAAAATAGGACTAATGTGACACATGCACATATGAAGCATAATATATGAGACATCTTTCTATGTTCCTCTGAACACAGGTAGCCCTGGTCAAATGCAACATTGTCTGGTATGGGATGTCATGCTTCATGCTATATATGTGACCCATGTACATATAAGCCAATATTCTATACATTATCTCAATGTAGAATAAATATCCACCAGAAGAATTAAAGTAAATCAGCACTATGCAATCTAGACACTAAATATCAACATATGGTAAATGGTAAATGTGCATAGCTGTCATCTCATGGCTCAATAGATAGAGGCAGTACACAATATAGAGTGTGCTGTTTGTATGAACACACTCCTTTAAGTGCATAATGGTGCATTTGCAGATGCTTTGCATGTGGAACTCTTCTCCTGCCACCATTAGCAGGATATATCCTTTCCCCATTTCCCATAAAAGTTACTGTACATGCAAAGCACAACATATGCCATCATATTGTCACCAACAAGAATCTAGTCACAGTCACATTGGACTACTGCCATTAGCCTGTCTGAATATGTCCTTTCTTTGAATAGAATTTGTTGCATCTCATGAATTCCTTATACATATTGTAGGAGAGTTCATTATTAGATGCAGGAAGCTTGGTTAGATAGACTGTTGAAATGATCTAATAGAACATTTTTCCCCATTACTTTTTATTATTTTATTGAACATTTTCAAGGCTTTAAAATAATTTTCCAGTATATTTCTATCTATACTGAGTCTAGTCAAATACTACCAACTATGTATACTTTTCTAAAACCAAATAAAAATGAAAGAGCTACCTAATGCATAATCCGTATACACTTTAATGCGTCCCTTGGTCATTTGAGGGACTGATGTTTTCCTGCAATACCTTTTCTTTTCTTTTTAATTTGTAATAGCAACGGGGCTAAACTAAAGGCTTGCCATACCTGGTCACAAGAAAAAAAAGTCATTTGTATTGTTGTTGTGTTCATATATTAGAGAAGGTGTATGGTTCTCCTTTGAAATTTCTCATGTCCGACATAAACCTAATCAAACCTTTATGCCCTCTGGCAGGTAACCTCTGTGTGAACTAAAGAGCTGAAATATTGTTTAATCATACTACATACCACCTTTTTGTACTGTGATAGAAATACTATTGAGTTCCTACAGAAATGACCAGGATGAAATGTTCTTGCTTTGTATGAATTGGGAAAATGCACTTTTTCTCCCAATGTTGTCATTGGCATTCGTTTTAAAATGACATTCTACTGTTGTTCATTTGTTTGCATTTATCAGTGGCATAACTGAGATCACAATCATTTGATTTTGTTGAGGATTTATAAATCAGCTCTCCGGATAAATAGGTATGCAGTGAACTCTAAAATGCAGGAGATTTGTGGATGATTGTGTGTGTGTGTAAGTTCTCTGTTGACTTATGGTGACCTCATGAATTTCATAGAGTTTTCTTAGGAAAAGACTACTCAGAAGTGGTTTTGCCAATTTCTTCCTCTCAAATGTAGCCTATAGCACCTGGGGTTCATTGGCAGTCTCCCATTAAAGTATTAACCTGAATTGGCCATGCTTAGCATCTAAGATCAGACAGGATCTGGAGCCTGTAGGGTATTTAGGCCCTCTAGTTTGAAGATAAGCCCTGGATTTTATATAACCACCTTTGGAGATCCACTCTGCATTAGACAGACCCCAGAACATGTAAGATCTGCCCCTCTCTGGAAATGGTTTCTTTGTGCCCCAGTTTCAGATCCATCCACTGTCACAGCACTTTAATCAACCTACTTTACACCAGGATGAATGATTGAGAATGCCACATCAGATACTGACCTATCTGACTGGGACCTTTGTTGTATGCTTGTGCTGTTGTGCCCAGAGATGCTGGGAGCATGATGATCAGTCTTCTGCTTAATAAACTGTGCATGGAAAGTAAGAGGAACTATACTTTTTCTAAAACCATCTTCTATGTGCAAACAACACATAACTCAGAGGAAAGGAATTTTTCCCCATTAGTAGAGTCAGATTGTGTATATCATGAAGAATTGTGGACCATTCTAAAAGAAATGACTATGCTCCAACATTTAATTGTCTTGTGGCATAACTTATACTCTAAACAAGAGACCATTGTCAGGAGAGAATATGGCAACACTGATTGGTTTCAATAGGCCAAGGAGATTAGGTCTGAAATGTAGGGCAAAGAACATTCACAATTTAAGGTGTGCAGATGCACAATATTTCTGGCAAATATTGGCAAAGACTTGGAATGGAATTGATGAAAGTAAAGGAAGTAAGTCCAAATGCCTACTTACAGTTGAATGAAGAAGACAAAAATAACGACCATGGATGATTTACATAACTCTAACTCTCAGCCTCAAAAGAAAACCATGATAGGTTCACCTAAGGGTTGCCATAGATCTGAAATTACATGAAAGTACCTGATGACAACAATAATAAAAGCAGATAATGAAGATATGAAAATAGTTAACCTTTTTTTGTATCTTGGCTCAATTATTGATCAAAAATGAGACTGTAGTCAAGAAATCAGATGAAGGCTAGAACTTGGAAGGGCATCCAGGAAGAAACTAAGTCCTCAAGTTTAATGTAATATAATTAAATACCAAAGTCAGCAGACAGGAATTAACTAATTTGAAATGGGATGCTGGAGAGCATTGTTTTGATACCATGGATTGCCAAAAAGACAAATAAATGGGCCCTAGAACAAATCAGATTTGATCTCTTGCTGTAAACTAGAGTGACCAAACTGAGGCTGGTGTACTATAGACATATCATCAGACAGTATGACTCACTGGAAAAAGCCAATAAATGCTTGGCACTAGGAAAAGAGAAAGGCTAAATTACAGATGTAGTAACTTAATCAAGGAAGCTACTCAGTCTAAACGGGCTGAGCAGGGCTGAAGGTCTCTCATTCAAAGGATTGCTTTGAGTTGAAGGCAATTAACAACAACAAGAGTTAATGAATTAATATTTGATAGAATAGAACAAAAAAGAACAATTATTGGGACATCTGGAGAATCAGTAGATATGACACACACATTTAATTCCTTTTTCTTGCCCTCCTCCCCCACACCACTAAAAAAGACGATGCACACTTGTTTGTTGCATGTTTACTTTGTTTCAAAAGGAAACAATTTGCAGATTTCCTCTGGCGATGCTTCCCTCTCTCCTTTGGTCCCAAATTCAACTATTATTAACCTTTGACAAACGAAGAGAATAGTGATTGAATTTGGCCCTTTAATGTCACACTAAAATCAATAGTGTAAATGATGGCTGTTACCATTTTAACTGGCCTGTCACCATTTTACGAGCACAATTTACATGCCATGTTGCATGAACCTGTTCTTTACTTTTCAAGTTGGACTTTAGAATTCCATGTAACATTCTTGAACAACAAAGAATACAAAATTTGGATAAAGATAACGTACAAGATGCATCCATCAAACTGACTAAAAAATCCTCCTCAAGAAGGAGGGAGAAATAGCCTCTGTAACAGCTGGAATAGGGAGTAATTGGAAGGGCTACTAAAGAAACACATCACCGAACCTTTCAATCCAAGGCTGTACTTTCTGCTGACAACCCACTCACCACTGTTTACTACTCTTAGCAAAGATCTATATTTTAAATTTGTGTTTACTCTTCAGTAGAAAACTTTTATGTCTCATTCTTACCTTTGTACTTCATCTCAAGGGTTCTGTGCTACTCATTGGGATTTTTCCTCCCCTCCTTCAGAGCTTTGCCTTGGAGATGTGTTCTTTTACAATGTGTTGTTTTACAATACTGTTATAAGCTGATAGGTAAACTTCCAGACAGGCAATAAGGATAGGCAACATCACTTTGTTTCTATCCCACCTTTTTCCTGAACTGGGACTTGAGGTAGTTTGCAAAATTACAAATAAATATTCATACACATACAAAAAGTAGTGAGTAACATAATATTAACCTATTGACAAAATGAAAGCTATATAAAACACTATCAAAGAATAAAAGTAGTGAAACACACTGGTCTTTTACCCTTTTCTTGTAAGTCAGATGCCTGCTGGAATAAAAAGGTTATCACTTGCTGATTTTAAAAAAACATAAAGAAGGAGCTAGCATAGCCTTCCTTTGTAGTTGTTGTTGTGTGCCTTCAAGTCATTTCCAACTTATGGCAACCCTAAGTCTTTCTTCCCAAAAAATTGTGCAGGAGACATTTGTCACTGCCTTCTCCTGATGCTGAGAGTGTGTGACTTACCCAAGGTTTTCCATGGCTTAATGGGGAATCAAACTCTGATCTCCAAAGTTTGTAGTCCATCACTCAAACCACTACACCACACTAGGATGGTGCTTTAGAATAGCCACAGAGAAGACCTTCCCCTGCTTTTCAGCCAAATGGACCTGTGAAGATGACAGGATTGAGAGAAACACTTCCCTGAACTTGGGCAGACTCATGTGGGACCCAAGCTATTTATAGTGAGCTATTTCTCTGCTTTGATTATGATCATATAAGAATTCAGCTTCACATGTTCAGTCTGTTCTTTGACTTCTTGATGCAGAGCAATTGCTCCACCAGTGGTTTGTCTGTGGTCTGTACATTTAGCAATGAAGTGTGATTGGCAGACTAGCTTCAAATTGGTTTGTTCATATTATTTGTGGAAGTATGTAGCCCCCCAAAATTCCCTGCCTTCATTGTAGTTGCAAGGAGGAGATTGGAAACATCTACTTCTATTTTATTTATAGTCTGGGTTTATCTCTATGTCTCAACCAGGGGAAACTGCAGTTAAACATGTTGCATGGTAAGAAGCCAATTTAAAACTATGCTTTGTTTCAATAAACCATAATTAAAATGCTGTATATTCAGTGTAACTCTGAGCTGTGGTTTGTTGAAAATGGAAGCTCATGCTTCCAAATCTTTTACTTAAAAGAAAACTGAAGAAAAGCACGAGGAGAGGGGAGAGAACATAAGATAACTGTAGCATCAGATTCTGGTTTGTTTGATCTTAGATTGGGCTGGGATTTTAGAATGGATCTAAAGCAAGGAGTCTGCAAAGCGTGGACCTGGGCCCACATAGAATCATAAAAATACAGTTTTGGAAGAGACCACAAGGGTTACCCAGTTCATCCCCTCGCAGAAATACACAAAGTATTCCCAACTTGTGGCAATAAACGCTGGTTTGTTTGTTTTATCCCTCTGTCCTACAAACTCTTTTTTCTGGCCAAAAAGTCTCCCTCCTATGAGATCTGTAAGCAAAGGCTGGATAGCCATCTGTCGGGGATGCTTTGATTGAGATTTCCTGCATGGCAGGAGTTGGACTGGATGGTCCTTGCGGTCTCTTTCAACTCTATGATTCTATGAAAAAAAGCTGTAAATTGGCAAACAGTTCACCTTTTAAATTCTGAAGGTAAAATGACTAAAGCCTTCCACCACTACCCTCTACCTACCTGTTTTTCAAAACTGGAAGTGGATTTCTCACTAACTTTGTGTTTGTTTTGTTGACATTGTTGTTTTGTTTTAGTTTCACTTTGGGGAATTTTTATCTATTTTGTTCCCAAAGAGTCTGAGGGGCAGGAAATCAGACAGAGAATCTTACAGTTGGAACATAAGGACTATCAAGGCTGATCCCTTGCCATGCAGGAACACACAACCTCATTTTGAAGATCTCCAAAGAAGGAGAATCCAACCCCCACTCATCCACACACACATACACCACCTCCAATCTATTCTACTGTCAAGCAGTTCTTAGACTTAAAAAGTTCTTCCTAATTCTTAGGTGGAATCTCTCTCTCTCTTTTTTTTAAGTGCTCTAGGAATAAGAATACTGGAGCAAGTGTAAAGGTGCTAACAGGTGCTATTATCCTCTAAAACCCACTGAAGGTCAAGGATATTTTCCAGGCACCCCACAAGATCAATGCATATTTTTAACAAGGCCATCAAACTAAAGCAGAGAGTTGTCTTCTATGTGCTTGCATTCAGATCTTTTAAGAAACTTGTCCACTCGTGAGCTAAGCAAACCATAAATTTGTATAAAATGGAGAGGGAGGGGAGGTTGATGGAATCCAGCAGCACTCTTAAGTGGTTTATTTTTGCACCAGCTTGTGTGAATATTAGTCTACTGCTTCAAAAGCACTGATGCGGCTGGAGCTACAGTCAAAAGTATATAGGGGTACAAAGTTGTGAGAAAGGGTCTGGCAGGCAGCTGGTCAGGATTCTTGGAGTGTGAAAACAATACTTAAAAGAGTGCTTAAGAAAGTTAATAGTGAAATCAACACTGTGTGTAAGTGATGCATAAGAAACACTGAAGCAGTACCTTAGGTATTGCCAAATAAAAACATGAGAACAATGATGAAGGAAGTCAGAATCCTGGTGGTGGGAATCTATGCTGTGGACATTCTTCTTTTGAGGCAAATTAGTTTGTACATGAGCAGCAGAGTCACAATCTGAATATTAATGCATATAGTATGCCAAGTTACAATTATCTTTGTTCATACCTCTGCTGATAGATTACAATCTGGGAATATATAGGTCCATGTAAGATCTGATCCAAGAGATAATCATATCCTGGTCTAATAGTCTCTGGTTAACTTACTAAGGTTTGCAGACACCAAAGATTTTGACAGATTTGTTCATTAGATATAACCAGATGTTCCACATTACCTCTCCTTGCATGTAAAGGAAAGATAACAAAAGGAAGAGGGAACATTGAAGGCTGACATTATCTGCAGTATATTCTTATAACATCAGCAGTACTTCTGAATGTGGCTGTTACGTACGATAGGCCCCTGTATACTGATATTGTTATATAGGCACAGGCAGAGCTTGTAAAGTTGTTTTTTGAAGAAACCTATCATTTTAGTTACCTATTATTTGCTATTGTATTCAAAAAGTAATTCATTGTACGTAATTACTTACTGGATATACTAATGTATAAGTCTAGAAATTTTAGTTGAAAAATTGACCCAAAAACCCAAGTCGACTTATCCACGGGAACCATTCCCTGGTTAAAGGCAAGAGCTGTCCTGCCAGCACTGATCCTCAGCCCCAGCCCTGCTTTATTCTCTCATCCATCCAACTTTCAGTATGAACACAAATAGTTATGCCTTCTGGAATTTTGTAGGTTCTCTGGTCAAGGTCAACATTTATTACGGCATACAGCCAGCACAGGTTCTCTGGCATCATTTTCCTTTGCTCCATCCTTCAGATCCTTTGGGCCCGAACAGACAGGTCAAAATAAAGCTGCTTCGAGTCACTTTGGAGGTATGCTGTTTAAATGCTGTATGCATCCTAAGAGTCCGGAAGCCATGCCAAAGCCACACTTCAGCCCTAAGGACTAGAGCACAGCTTCTGGCCTCTTAAGATGTGTTTGTCATTTAAACAGCATACTTCCAAAGTGACCCGAAGCTGCTTTATTTTGGCCTGTCTGTTTAGGCCCTTTATTACGTAGCCTTTACCCTCAACTTATCCACAGGTCATATCAAAATTTTAGCCCCCAAACCTGCCTTCTACTTATACAGGAAGTCAACTTATAGTTGAGTATAAGGTAATAATATTTAAAAACCAACTCATTTTATTATTCCTATTACACTGTTTTTCTCTTTAAAAGAAAACAATCTTGAAGATTGATAAGCACCTGCCATAAAAGATGAAACCATCCTCTCAGAATGCCTCTAAAACTGGCCTTAAAAATACTTCCCAAAGGTAACGAGGAAATGAAAACTCCATTACACAAAAAGAGTGGCTTTGTTCCTGCTTCTTAGTTTAGTTTTAAAATGTAGTTTCATTCTGTCTTTGTAAGAAAAGCAAACACATAACTCTCTTTCCTGTATCTTGCCATTCCCAAACCCTGGACTCAGGACATGCTAATTCATTGCTAGTTTTAAAGGGTGGGGGAAAGCAAAAGCAGGTTTATGTTGCAGTAAGGTAAGAAACTTTTTAGGGAGATGGTGAGATCCATCTGTCAAGCTAGATTCCTCATTCCGGTGTTATTAAAATATGCTGAATAAGCAAGTGAGGAGGGAATGTCTTCTAGTCCTTCAAACTCCATCATTACTTCCTTTCTCTTCTGGGTACAGAGGGTAACATTGGGCTATCCATGGAGATTCACCTCTTCAGGTAGAGGATGATGGAACCAGTAATTATAGGACCAAGGTTAGTGCATTTCCTACACGCTTTGATAATGCATGAATTGGGTATCATGTCTGTCTGTCTATCCACCTATTGATCTAGATAGGGAAAGAGACAGAATATTTCGTTCACTCTGTTCAGGCCATGTTTGTGCTACTGTACTTTCAAGGCCATGCTTCTCAGCTAATGATTATTTACAAAGCTCCCAACTGTGGGCAAAACTACCCAGTTGTTTACAAAGCTCCCAGTTGTGGGCAAAACTACTCACAGGCTTAGCAACAGCCTCTGGGTCATAGTCCAGCGCTCAACATTTTCTCAACTAGCTGCCACTATTTTGAGGCAACAATTTGAGCTCTGACATCTCAGTTCAGCCATGACAGAAAGCACAGACCCACCTAATTCAGAGTAACTTGATTCTGTCCAGAAAGAGTCGGCGTGATTGGAAAAGGGCAGAATCTATCTCCTTTGAGGCATCACGGAGTGGAACTTAGAGTGAGTGATCTGCAGAACACCTGCGCTAGTCATGACACTCTGCTTACAGCTTTACTTAAGTGCCATAAAAGCCCTTACAGATTACATTGGGAATGGAACTTGTACTTTTAAACTGTAATAGGCTGTCAGAAAACAACTGTGCCTTCATTTTTTATTGATTCTCCATTGAGGCTAAGGGGAAAAAAAGTTCCAGACTAACTTGTGGAAGACCAGTTGTATGCATACCTTGGTTGATTGAAAGAAGCTGACCTACCAATTCTAACTGATTATAATATGGGCCACTGTGCTTAGTAGAAGCTGATCTCACCCCACCTGCAGATGTACCAATTGTGGTGGAACTTAATTAAGGGACTCCCACTTTACCGGCCTTTTGTTGTTCCTTGACACTTAAAGTCAGCCTGTCTTCTTTATTTCCTTTTCAGCCCACTAATTTGGAAGACAAGTTGGGGGTGGTAGGTGAATGTGTGTGTTTCAGTCAAAGTAATTTCATGTATACATCAGTCACATACAATAATTGAAGCAGTCTCCTGTCCTCAGTACAACTTGCTCTCTGTGCCCAATTTTGACAAATTTTGTATACTGTAATTTCTGTGTCTTGTTGGCTTGCAACCCTAAAGTGTTTGAAAATGGCATGCAATGAAGAACTGAATCACATTATTATATGTTGTTGTTATTGCTATTTGCTGATATCCTACATCAACCAGTTTATTATGAATGTGTAACTAAGGGGCTGTACAGACAGCTCCTAAGGGACAGCACGATGCCACCCCTTTCCTAGCCAGAGCGGGACTGTGGCAACGATCTGCGGCCTCGATCCAGCCTTTCCAGGGTGCAAAAAGAAGCCACAAAAAGCAGCTCCTTTTTGCACCCTGGAAAGGGCGCGACAGCTGCAGCGCCATGGTTATGCAGTGCTCCTTTGATGCTGCATCTGGCGGAACGCCATGACACTGCATGCTGTGTTGAGCGGTGCGCAGTGTCATGATGCCTTGGGGACAGTCGGGGCGTGCATCATGTGCACACGAACCCTGACTCCGCTCCCTGAAGAGCCCCTAAGTAAAATTAATCTGCCAATCCCACTTTAACAGCCAGTAGCCACAACTGGTGAAGAAGGCCTGTGCAACTGCCAGTCAGTGCAAAAGGAAGATGACATTTCCAGTCCCCTCCAGCCAATGAACAAGGTTGTGACAATCAGAAGTAGGACTCCATCCTGCTTCCCCACTGTAGTATTGCTTCATGGTAGAAGAAGGTTGGAAACATCTTCCTCCTTGCTCCCTGATTGGCAGCTGGACAGACCTCCTTCACTTGATGTGACTGCTAGTTGTTAAGGTGGTTTCAGGTGACATTTGCAACCATGGTATTAATGCCACAATCAGATTATGTAGCATTACTGAAGACAGAGCATCTATGAATTCATAACTCTAGATTACAAATCTGTAACTGCTATACAGAATGCCAGGCATTATCATTATTTATTCCCAAAAAATAATGTAATGTTTAACCATCAATACACCAATTTATTTGTTTTTGCATATGGGGAGTGGGCCACTTATATTTCACTCTCTGAATTCCTGAAGAGTTAGCATGGGCATTACTGGGCAGATGGGTTTTGGGGTTCCTGTCCTGAAGAAGCATGAAAGGACACTACAGAGAAATCTGGCATGCTGCAGACAATTTGGGACTGTGACCTTAGGTGTGGACATAATCTGGGGCACGGATAAACCTTTACAAGCACTCAGTTCACATTCTTTTGCCATATTTTGTGGTGCTGGGTGTTATCAGTACGCTGATGACACCCAAATCTATTTCTCCATGTCTCGTTCGTCAGCCACGAATTCCAATGGCATCTCTTCTCTCAATGAATGTCTTCAAGCGGTAATGGGCTGGATGAGGAAAAACAGATTGAAACTGAATCCAGATAAGACGGAGGTGCTCACGGTAGCGGCCCCGAAACCAAGAATTGGGTTGCAACCTCCAGTCCTGGATGGGGTCACACTCTCCTCCAGTGACTGTGTTCGCAGTCTGGGGGTGCTCCTCGACTCGTCGCTCCTGATGACAAATCAGGTAAATGCGACGGTCAGGAGCTCCTGCTATCAGCTTCGGCTGATACGCCAGCTGCGCCCTTTTCTGGAAGTAAGGGACCTCGAAACTGTTGTGCACGCACTGGTAACCTCACGCCTGGACTTCTGTAATGCACTCTACTTGGGGCTACCCTTGTGCTTGGCTCGGAAGCTTCAGCTGGTACAAAATATGGCAGCCAGGCTTATTTCTGGTACATCTAGGAGGGACCACATTACTCCGGTTCTGAGGTCCCTCCACTGGCTGCCTATTAGCTTCCGGGCCCAGTACAAGGTGTTGGTTATTACCTTTAAAGCCCTAAATGGCTTGGGTCCAAGCTATCTCAGGGACCGCCTCCTCCCGTATAATCCTCCCCAAGCTCTCCGGTCCTCTGGGAGGAACTTACTGCAGCCTCTAAAATCTAGGCTTGCGGCGACCTCCCAGAGGGCATTTTCTGCTGTCGCCCCCAAACTCTGGAACGACCTGCCGAATGAGATCCGTCAGTTGACATCATTAGACAGCTTTAAAAAAGCTGTCAAGACGGATCTCTTCCGGCAGGCCTTTCCAGATTAACCATCCCGGCCTGGGCTCCCTGATCCCCTCTTTCCTCTCGTGGCCCCATCTTCAGTGATGGTTGAGGATCTCCAGAGGGACACCAGGGTTTTTAGTTTGTTTTAACTATATTTTATGTTTTGATATTGTGTTTTTAATCTGTCATATTTTTTAATACTTTTATAAGGAGGGGAGGGATTATAATGTTTTTAATTTTATATTTTACTCTGTTACAATCACTGTTGTCAACCGCCCGGATTGGTTCGCCACAGGGCGGTATACAAATAAATATTATTATTATTATTATTATTATTATTATTATTATTATTATATATTTTGATTTTGCCAAAAGAATCATGTGTTGGAGACCTACCATAAATTTGTATGTAGAAGAGCTTAGAAGAGCTGAAAGGTTCAATGTCTGGGTCAAAACACTGCCCCGTGGCATATGTTGTCTTTTAAAATCTGTTAGAAACTTAAAGTGTAAGGGATGAGAGTGTAGCTCTGATCATTCCCACCATGAGTATGCTGGGTAGGAATTATAGAAATTGCTATCCATTGCATCAGAAAGATAATAGGTTGGAGAAGGTCTTTGTAGTTTTGTGCCTTCAATTCATTTCTGACTTATGGCAACCCTAAGGGAAAGCTATCATGGAGTTTTATTGGCAAGATTTGTCCAGAGAAGGTTAGCCATTGCCTGCTCCTGAGGTTGAGAGCATGTGACTTGCCCATGGTCACCCAGAGGGTTTCATGGCCAAGGAAGTTCTTCTCCATGAATGTTCTTACATGCTCATGAAAGAAAAGCGCCCTTTTCAGGAACTCTCATGTAATTGCAGAAGAGTAAGCCAGATGGTATAAACAAGAAAGATAAGCTAACAACATAATAGGAATGGGCTATTAATGTTGGCAAGAACAGTTTTGTACCAGTGCCTGCACAGTTAACTATGGAAATTATTACTCTAGTATTAGGAGTTCTCCTTTTCTATCTCTTCTGACAGCTGTTAATGCTAGAAGATGCTGGCTGACTTCTTACTGTCAGGATTTCTAAGGAGTAAGGAAATACATTCTGCAGAACCTAAGCCAAGAGTTATTTTTCTTCCTACCCTGGGAAATTTTTCCCCTTAATTTGACAGGCTTTAAGCAAATTGTTAGCTTTAATTAAGTTTGAAATGGGACAAGCACATAGCCTAAAAAGCCCCTTGCTAGGATATGAGTCTGCAATAAGATTAGCTGTGAAATTCACAAATGGTGTCTCTTTTGCTTTAATGATTGATTGCAATTCTGTAATTAGGTACTGTGAAATTTCGGGTAGGATTAAGGAAGATTCAATTTTCTGAAGGTAATTTTGGACATCCCACAGGAGAAGTAGGAAGTGATTATGTTCTGGGTGTACCATCATGAACAAGACAAAGAATAATGTAAGAGGTAGCATTCAGATAGTGGGAAGGCACTTAGAAGGCATTGATCTGCAATAATTGAAAAGGAACCTGTTAGCTTTTTGCATTGCTTGCAGTAGGAAACAAATGATAGAGTACTGGCCACATATCTGATTGTGCACCATTGGAGGAGAAGGGTCCTTTGCTATTATCACCCAAACTGGTTAGTTTTGGTGGGGGTTTTTTCCAGTTTGGCTTCTATTATATATGCCTTGTTGTTGCTTTTAGAAATGTAAGGTATCTTACACCTATATTGGTTATATTATATATGTGGCAATCAGCAGCAGGTTGGGATGGGGTTGCCCAACAAACATGGATCAATAACTCAATCAAGCTGTTTCAACAGGGATGGTAGTGCATGATCCCTTTAACCAGCTCCAGACAGCAGCCTGCCCACAGAATTGTGAACCCACTGAAGTTTCTGAACAGTTTCCAAAAGCAGACACATTTGGAGTGCTTTAGAGTGATCCAAATGAGATGTAATCAAGGCATGTGCCACTGTAGCCAAATATGCCATTTCAAGAAATGGGCAGAGCTGGTGCATTCATTTTAACTGTCAAAAGGCACTCCTATGCTCTACAGAAACCTGGGCATCCAGGTCTGAGTCCAAGCTGCAAACCTGAGATTTCAGGAAGAATGTGACTCCATCCAGCTCAGGCTGAATTGCTACTCCCTGATTTGCTTTACAACTAACCAGAAACACCTGCATTGTCTGGAATAAGTTTGTTCACCCTCATCTACTCCAATTACTCACAGCAGACACAGGTTTAGTACAAAAACAGCTTCCTTTGAATTAGTTGGAAAAGAGAAACAGAGTTGTTCACTGTTGACACCAAACTTCAAAACTCCAAATGACCTCTCCCAGCAGTTTCATGTACATATTAATCAGGATAGGGGACAATACCTAGCCCCAAGGCAGCGCATAAGTAAAGGTGTCAAATGTGCATCCTTAGTCCCACCTTCTAAACCCACTCCTCTAAAAGACCTGGGAACATTATAGAACATTATAGAACAGTGACCTCAGGTCCAATTCCAGAAAGGCAGACCAAAAGGATACCCTGGTAGATCAAAAGCCACTGAGAGATCCAGCAGAACCAATAGCAAGACATTTTCCTTATCGATTATAAGATATATTGTATTTGTATCCAAATAACTGTAATTTAACTCTATCTAGCAGATGCTATTTTATGCAAACAGATGGAGTGTTTTTGTTTGTTTGTAATGAATGAGTAGCGCCTCCAACCTTACCTGTAGTGTAAAGAAGCACAGTCAGGAAATGATAAGGTGGTAATTAATAATTTCATTCCAATAGGGTATTTGAGAAAATAACTATGCCTTTAGAAAATTGATTAGATGTATGACTTTCCAAAGTTTGGGAAAGCCGTGATTTGAAGTGTCTAATCTTTGAAATGTTACATGCAAAGAACATTTTTCTGACTGTATCTTTTAAAATGTACAATGGTCCTATTACTTGTTTGATGACCAGTGCATGAAATAAACAGACCACATGGAGGATTTGGATAAAATATGGGCAATTGTATTTAAACTGTTACTTATATAGACCTGTTTCTTGAAAAATGCAACAAAAGGGGGAAGCAACCTAATGTGGAGCAAGCTGAGGCGGTTGGTCTCTCCTAGACCACCTCCACAGCGTCCCTTGGGCCAAACACCTGAGACCTGAGGAGGATCCAAAAACTGGGTTGCTCCCCAGCTGGCCAACTACTGGAAGACCTACCAGAGAATCTAACCTCCAAGCTGCGTGAATTCTGGTGAGGGCAAGACCCAAGGACAGTCTCCTTCCTTACCCCTCTAGCCACCTGACCTGTGGGGGCAATTCTAGAGGCATATCTTTCACCAAAAGGGTGATCACTGAACTCCTCCAGAATGGCACTCACACCCTGTAACAGATTTTTAAGAAACAACTAGATCCCCACTTCAGATTGGTCCTGTTACTTGTTCTTCTGATTTGGCAATGTACTAGTAAAACTTGCTGTTTCCAAAACCTTCCATACAGGATCTCTGTATTCACTTTCAAAATACAATAACTTTTCTAGAACAGGCATAACCAATCATGCTGGCATTTTTTTTTTTTGAAACTATAAAAATCATAACTCTTTTTAAAAGACTCAATATACAATTAACCTGCCAAAGCCAGTAACTCCAAAGTGTTCTGCTGATACTTTTCATTAGGTTGGCATTAATTTCAGAACTATGTAGTATTTTCCTTCAATTGCCTTAGAGGCTAAGAAAAAACATGTATTTAGGTGCAAGTTGTTCTGCAAATGTGTGCTAATGGAGTACTGAATTAAGGAATGCTCTGGATTTTTCTTTCTCCTGGTACAAACCTGGTTCCACTATTTAGCTTTTTCTTTTTGATTTTATGTGCCTTTAAGTAGTCTATGACTTAGGTTGACCTTATTGGCAGGGGTAGGTTTGGCAAGATTTATTCAGAGGATATTTTTCATTGCTTCCCCTGAATAGATTATTTTTGTTGTTGTTAACAGTCCTTGAGTGGAGCTCGACTCATGGCAGCTCTGTGGATGAGAGATCTCTACAATTCCCTGTCCTCCACTGCTCTGCTTAGGTCCTTCACATTTAGGCCCATTGCCTCCCTGATTAAGTATAACCATTTGGCATATATTCTTCCTTTCTTTTTACTGTCTTCTGCCTTTCCTAACATTATTGTCTATTCTAATGAGTCATGACTTATCATGATGTGGCTGAAGTAGAACAGCCTCAGTTTAGTGATTCTGGCTTCCAGGGAGAGTTTGAGCTTGAACCCATTTGTTTGTCTTGTTGATTGTTCATGGTATTTTCAGCACTCTTTTCCAATACCACATCTCAAATGAATTGAATTTCTTTCTATTGGCTTTCTTCGCTGTTCAGCTCTTGCGTCCATACATGGTGATGGAGAATGCAATGATTTGGACAATTGGGGGTGAGGGAGAGTAAGCTAAATGTTCAAAACAGTTGCTTGAACTGAAAAGAAAATGGGGAAAAATATTGCTCTGAGACCCTTGGAGGGAGGATAGGATACTAGATTTACCCCATGGTGACCTTGTTTTTACCTTCCTTGGCTGACATCTCCAAAGTGTTATAACAGATAGATACATATGGAGAGATATAAAAAGCACCTCCATACCCTCCTTTTCTCCCATCCACATCTGGTTCTTGCTCAATTTCCTAGTCATTATTTCTTCTTCTTTCTCCCAAGGAGAAATCTAGCTACTATTGCATCTTTTGGTGTGTATACATATACATTTTTTAAAATGCAAACATTGCACAAACACTCTGTTCCTACTGAATAAAGTGTTTTGCCCATATGTACACCTTTCCATATACACTTTTAAAATATCCATGTGGTGGGGAGCATGGCCACTGCTGTCCATCAACATCAGGATTCTAGAGCACAGTTTGTTCCAACGCCATGGCCCATGGAGAGCTGGGAAGTGAAAGCCTAGACAATGAGATTCCTCTTCCTCACACATCCCTAGCTGGAATATAATGCTGATAGAACAGCGTGGCCCTTGGTCCGTTCACGTTACACATTGCTATATTATCACCTTGAATGCCATGACTCCATCCTATGGACTCCTTGGATTGGCAAACCCATAGCAGTTAAAGTAGAATTGTGGTGCTATAATTGTATAGTGCAAAAGGGCCCTGAGATATGGAGTGAAGAAAATCTACCTGCTTCTTCTTGGTTTCACTACGGTGAAGGTAGCTGTGCATGTGTATGCAGAGAAACAAGGATTTCATAGCTTGTGTTTTCTCTACACGTAGACACAAACAGACATACATACCCCTGTGGTTTCTGTAACATATTGCCTTTAGGTGTTGTATTCTGTGAAGGTGTGGGCTGTCAAGATAAGATAAACATTATTTTACACGGAGTTCTAATGTCCTGGAATAAAGAGCATTTGTTTTAACTAGGGGGTATTAGGCCATCCTCTAGATCGTAAGGATGCAGAAGGTGAGAGGAAACAAGGAGTAAGAATGTGATTCCTGCTCTGAGAATTTCATAGCCTAATTCTACTGTGGTTTTCCTCCTGCCAGTTGCTGCTGAACTGATTGGCAGAATATACAGCATCCACAAGCTGGATTCATTTTGGTACAGGGTAGCTAAACTAATAGGGATACTAAGAGCCAAATTAGCAGATTTCTGTGCTATAGTAAATCTCTTCTAGCCCTCAGGGTCATATGCTTATTTCCCTGGATTAAAACTATTTTACACTTTTAAAATTATGATTACAATAAACAGCCATTAGTAAAAAGAGATAAGCAAACAGAGATAGATTTTCAGGCTAGCAAAACATAAATTATAGTGTAATTATTATAGGGTTGTTTGTTTGTTGTTTAGCCCCAGACATTAAGATCCTTTAACCTGATTAAGGAAAGCCATTTTGGAGTGGCTCAGATTTGTTGGTTTTGCGAATGTGAATATCCATCTGTTTTAGGAGCTAATAAGTTTTGCATATCAAGCAGTTAAAAAAATCTTCCCCACATATGCTTCACCGACTATTTTTTATCAACAGTACAGGCCTAAGGCTCTCTCATAAAGCTGAGTTTTGGATAAAGAAAAGATTTGTATTACACTACTAGTCATGCAGGTATTCTGAGCAGAAAGGAGATCATTGTTTAATTTAATTTGAATGCCCCAAGGTACAGTCTTTTGTGGGCTACATTCCCATCTTCAGTGCTTCATAATTCTAGTCTTTGTATGTTAAAGCCTTGGCTCCACAGCGATTTACATTAAGGAATATAAGCCAGTTCGGGTAACTCAGTAAACTCCAGATGGGCAGCCTTTTTAAGTAAAAATGTAGCTTTTTCCATTTCTACAGAATACAATTTTTGCTCTGTTCGTGGTGGTATACATTAACACCCCACTTTATTTTTATCCTTACAAAATGCTGTGAAATAAGCTAGGCTAAGATTGAATAGCTGGTCCATGATCATCTGGTCAGTTTTATGACCGATTGGAGATTTGAATCTTGGTGTCTGCAGTCCTAGTCCAATATTCTAATCACTACATGATTCTGACTGTCAATGGAAAAGTATAACATATGAAAGGATAACTATAGTACATCCACAGTAGATAGCAGTAAAAAAGATGTGGTCTAAGTACGTACATAGATGTAACAATTACATGCCCTCTAAATTTCACAGATGAATACAGTCATCCATGTAGACCAGGAATTTTAGAGTTTGATCAAGATACAAGTTATCAGTGAGGAAGAAGAGGCAAGACAAAAGAGACTGCAACAGTTTACTTTTGCCTGAGCCTACTGGAGAGAGCAAGATTTTGCTGCCTCCTCTTCCCTATGCTAATTGAATGCAAACTACTTTTTGCAGTTTGAACTCAATTTGCAGCAATTGAAATAATCTACAGAGAAAGAGGGAAAGTGAAATGGGAACATTTTAAAAGCAGTCCAAAAGGTGGGATGACAACAGATTAATTGGGACTGGCTCTGCCAAACTGGGACAATTGAAAGTTATGCAATTAATTGCTACTGTCCACAGTTTCTTCTTAGTAGCAGGGTCTTAACTTGCCTTTTTTGAACTCTAGGATCAGCAAAGATTCCATAATCTCTGTGCTACTTCTAAAAAGGCCATTTCTTGTGTAACTACATGCCATATTGAGACCAGGAGGATTCTAAAGCAAGGTTGCAGGAAATTATATGAATAAACAAGTTTTACTCACATATGCAACCCTGTATCATGGGAGCATATCTTGGGGAAGTCACTCGCTTACTATTATAAGCACATGACCAGTTTGTTTTTAACCACAGTTTCAGGTCATGAGAATTTATGATTAGCTTTAACATGGCTAATATTGGTGTTTTCTATTTCTTTTCTAGTATTGCAATATTTTTGCAATTGCAGTAAAAATAAAATAACATTTAAAAATATCAAAGGCACGCATGTGCAAGGTAGGGTATACAAAGGTCAGAAGGCAGCTTTATGGCAGCAGTGCAGAAAACAGATAGCACAACCATGGATCGCCAAGCAGTACCAAAACACTATTGTATGGGAAATTGTGATATTAAACAATGCCAAACTGGTATCCTTCCATTTTTAAACTAGTGTGATGATGGTGAGACAACAGACAGGTGTGATGATGTCCATAGACACGTGTATATATTTCCAAGAGCTAGTTGTTGTTGTTGTTGTTGTTGTTATGATTATGATGTTACCTTTGAAAATGCTGCTTGGTTTAAAATACAGTTTATTCTCCACGTTATTGTTAAAATCGCAAAATGGAACAAATTGTCAGACAGCCTATATGTTTTTTGTAACTTCTAGAGGTTTTCTCCCTGATAAAGTGGGTCCCGTCAGAGTAAGTCTGAAGTGAGCAATGGACGTCACAGAGATGCAGCTGTTTTTGGAATGCCAGTAGAGTTCCAATGAATATTTCATGAAAGCTGCATGTATGGAAGAGATCTCCATTTTTATGAGCTGGAAATTTGCAGACTTAAGTTTCTGGGGGTTTATTATTCATGTAAATACACTGCATGCCCTATAGATACACACCATATGTCTTTGAATGTTTATTATTAATTATTAAAGCTCTGAAAATACAGCAGGAGAAGTTATACGAAATGGAAGAGACAGATAAAGAGCACTTCACAAGGCATTCTTGTGTTAAACACTAATGTTAAGGTAGAATCTCTTTTCCTGTAGTTTGAATCCATTGCTCTCTTTTCTGCTGCTCCAGAGGCTAAGGGGTCATTCAGATGTCTTTTTTTTTAGTGATGTGAATGACCTCACTCTTGCATTCCAGGTTTATTATTCACACTATGGAACCAGATATATGCGTATCTCTGGGAGTTTGCTTGTTCACACATGCTAGCACTCGAATAAACAATGATGTGAATGTATTTGAAATGTGTTCAAGTCATGCAGTGTTTAATCCTAAATTATCCCGGGTCTATTTGTGTTAGTTATTCACACTGCCGATGATGTAAACAAGACATGGTTAAATGGTTAAGTGGGGTTTTTGACAGCCCATGCCCAAACTTAATTGGGTGCATTTGGGATGCATGTGTATAACAGAGTTTTAACCCAGATTCATTCTGGATTATGTTCACCATCTGAATAGGGTTTAGGACACTGATCAATGGATTGAAGCTACAAAGTGATTCAACCTTAACATTAGTAAGAACTTCCTGACAGTAAGAGCTGTTGCACAGTGGAACAAGCCAACTTGGTGTGCAGTGGAGTTTCCTTCTTTGGAAGTTTTTAAACAGAGGCTGGTTGGCCATCTGTCAAGAGTGCTTTGATTTCTATTCCTGTACAGCAGGGACTGTGACTGCATGGCCCTTGTGGTCTCTTCCACTTCTATGGTTCTATGAGTCTAAAGGTGCAGATATTTCTAAGTCAAATTTACATGTTTTCTTTTTCAAAAAGGATTGCCTCTTTTGTATTATGCAAATATTTGGCGTGGAATGACAATATGGGTGATAATTGCACAGATAGAAATGCTTCTGTATCTCCAGAGGATAGCTGTTGTTATTCCTGCTGTTAGCAGTAGCAGCAGTAGTAATGTAATCATTGTCATCTTTAATATCAACTTTTTATCCCACTGTTTCTTCAAGATGTTTAGAATGCTATATACTGTATGGCGGTTGCCCATTCATAAGATCAATGTGGATGAGAGAAAAAAATATGTCAATCCATTCACTCCTTGATTGATCTGAGTTTCAAACCCAGGATTGTCTGTCCATCACTGCATTTACTTCACTTCAGTGTTACTCTTCAACTGGGCTGTTCACAACAACTAAAAAAAACTGTTGGCTTTAACAGGTTCTACATAGAATCATAGAACCCACTGCTATGTAGGAATATAAATACCCCTAAGAGGTGGGCAGTCAGACTTTGTTTAAGGCCTCCAATACCTGCCAAGGCAAACAACTGTTGCAATCGAAATGTTATTTCTAGTATCTAGATAGAATCTCTTTTCTTGTACCTTGAATCCATTGGTTTGTGTTGCTCACGTGGACACCCTGCCGAAAGGGGCTCTCCATTTCAGATGCCTGTGCTACAAGGGCAATAGGAAAATGGAGGTAAAGTGGCTAATAAACCATGCTTTCCCAAATGTCTTATTTAGAAAAATCAGTAATTTGAATTCCAGAATAAGGCTACTAACATTACATTTTAAATATTGTACTGTACAAGCAGGTTGACATGCTCTGGCTATCCAATAAGAACAGTTGTGTCCATTCAAATTAGTTCTGCCTAGCTTAAAATGTTATATCTGCCCTCAAAAACCTGTGATTTATTTGTCTGAACCTTATTTTTGTCTGCTGTTCATGCTGTGTTTGATATAACGGCATTTCTTCATCGAGGTTTTTCTTCTGGAGAAACCCACTTCCTGTGACCTGTTTTATAATGGTATATTAAATTAGTGTAATCAAAGGCATGGATAGAAGGAACAAATGTTTGCATAATTTTGGGAGTGTGATTATTATTGGCCTGTAAGCTATGAAGCTCAAGACTGTATTTATTATTTTATTAATAGTATAGATATTTTCGTTTTTAAATTAACTTATGGAAAGGCATCATCAGTAGCTGCCACATGAAATGTGGCCACTTATTACAAATGGATAAAATAAAAGACTGTTCTATGTTCTGGAATCAAAGAGCATTACTACTACAGAGCCATTACCAGTAGAACAGATAGCTGATTGTCCTCTAAAGGATGCTGTCTCATGAGGCAAGTAAGTGCTTGAAGACTTCTGCTTTTATCTTAAAAGAGAGTTGATTTTTTTCCTCCCAATTTAGCTTTCAGCCATTGTGAACTGTTCCTCAAAAAAGATGAGCGTTAGCGGTGGGGGGGAGGCTTTCAACCTTCCAAAATAACTGTATTTTTGAGATATTTGGAGAGAATGAAGGGATGGCTTAATGAAGAGGAGACTTCCAACAGTTAGGGGGGCTTGCTTGTGCTTACCACCAAACCTTGGAGGACTTTTCCTTATATGCCCCACAAAAATTAACCAAAAATACTACCTCGTTCGCCTAGAGATGGAAGGAATGTTCACCATTATCCATTTCCTGGCTGAAGTATGGCTTTTCTGAAACTTAGCACTGAAGTGAGAATTTTGTGAAGTTTTCATCCACACATCTCAACATGTTTGTAGAAATAATTTTGTATGGAAACACATAGGTTTGGCTTGACTTCCCTGTCATCTCATTTCAGATCAGGTTAGTGTACAGTCACCCTTCCTAACTGACGGATCTCTGATCCGCAACCTCAATTATGTGCAAAAAATCCCACATATTTGTGCAAAAAAGGGGGAGAGACGCTTCAATCATATTATTATTATTATTATTATTATTATTATGCTTTATTTATATAGCGCTGTAGATTTGCACAGCGCTGTACATACAAACAAAAAAATAGATAAAAGTAAACCTGCCCATGGCATACAATCTAAGCAATAATAGCATAATACATATAAATAATACATAATAATACAGGAAAGGTTCAATAAAACAGGCAAGAAATTAAAAACGTCAGATAGCAAATAATAGTCACGCAATGCCTGGGAACGCTTCTCTGAAAAGGTTAGTTTGAACTACTGGTTAATCTGAACTAGAGTAAACCCATTGAATAACTTGTGTCCACTGGTGTGTTGCACAATTCACTGCAGCATTATTAGATTAGGTGTTGCCTACAGTAACTGTGTTATTTGTTCCATTAACAATAGCACACAACCGCTCTTGGAACTCCTATCACCTCTTGTACCTTTTTCAGTCAGCCTAACAGTGGATAAAAGCCTAGCATTACTTGGAAGTGTATATTGTTGTGGTTTTGCTCACTCAAAATAAAGCTATTAAAAAGAATGTGAATACCTACACCTTAATTTTTGCTGTTCTTCATACAGTACTTTCTCAGTGAGAAATAACAGAAACATATTGGGGACCTTCAAATAATTTCTGACTTATGACCACCCTCAGATGAACCTGTCACAGAATTTACTTGGCAAGATTTGTTCAGAGAGGGTTTGCCTTTGCCTTCCTCTGAGGCTAAGAGAGTGTGACTTGCCTATTGTCACTCAGTGGGTTACTATGGCCATGTGAGAATTTGGACCCTAGTTCAGCATTCAAAACACTACACCACATTGGTTCTCACTGAAGAAACTTATTTATGAATACAGTTGACCCTCTGTTTTTGTGGGGATCTGTTTCCCCCCCCCCCCCCCCCCCGAAAACAGAGATTTGCACATATTCCAGCCCCATAGGCTTGAATGGGGCATGCTCCATTGATGATAACGGAAGTCACCCCTCCGTGCATATTCAAGAACACGGATCCCAAGTCCGCGAGAAATGAGGAACGACTGTAATCTGACATGGTAAAATTAGAGCTGTTGTATTTATCACTTTACTTTACTTTACTAAATGAAAATGAAAATCATGGCAACAAGTTCAAATACTAATATGCATTTCCTGCGCTTGTTAGCTAGTATGTTGGCTTTTCTACCATGACTATTGGATTCAGGCATATTCAGATAAGTTATTTTATGTTGGTCTCAGGGGGTTTTGTGTTGACTCCTGCAGGCTCTTAACTATCTTTTTCTAGTTGTGGAATCTTGAAGCAATGATTTGGGTTCATTCCCACCACTGGTTTTTCATTCTTCCCCAGTGTCGAGCTTTATTTTCCTCCCTTTTCTCTCTTTGGTTGCAAAGTGAGCAGGAGCAGGTAGCAAATTGGTCAGGGAGCTACATTTGTCATCCATTTAGTTGATATCATTGATCAGCATAGGCTCTGTGTTGCCTCGTGGATCACAAAGGGCAAAGGGAGCCTTTGACAGAGAGGCTTTAATTTTAAACCTTTAAAAAAAAAGTGGCCTTAGCTCTAGTCAAGTAGGGCAATTCTCACTGCTTTGAGTCTCTAAGATAAAGGACACCTATAGCAGCCCATAGCAATACCGTGAGCAACTCTGCATCACCGTTCCAGCTCTCCTATTTTTATTTTTAGGTATCAAATATGTTGTAATCCTTCATTTCCCCACTGCCTTCAAAATGCAGACACGGCTTAGGATAATGAGGCAAAGCAAAGCGTTGAAGTGTAATTTCAGCAAACCACAGTGGAGCAGATTGTTGGAAAGTTTTGATCACATTACTTTTAATTATGCACTGTATTTATCTGACCTATTTGAACAGGATCCAGAGCTGGTGCGCAACATCTGTCGCTGGGTGAGGCAAGCTGTTCAGATTCCATTCTTTGCCAAGCTGACCCCAAATGTCACAAACATTGTGAACATTGCAAGGGCTTCCCAAGAAGGTAACAAATTCAGAAGTATCCCTGTTTCACTGTTATATAAACTCACATCTTGATTAACAAAATTATATGGGGAATACTGTACCAAGGCTACTAAGTGTTGTACTATAGTTAGTATTCTACCAATAATAATAAGAGTGTGTTTACTTCACTCTATGTGCCCTTGGTAATGGCTTGCAAGTTTCCTTTCTGCTTTTCCCCTCATTCTTAGACATTCATTTGTAGAAGAATGCTACCAAAAATTAAGACTTGATTTAGGCCACAACAGGATAGGAAAGTAAGAATGGGGCAAAGGTGAGAAAGAGGTGCAAATTGCAGGGTGCATTGGCATGGGCTTTTCCTGGGATATGCGCGCCAGCCAATGCCTATCCATGTTGATCCCTGACACTAGCCTTGCTTTCTGCTATCATACAGATGTATCACACATATAGGGCAAGTGTTCTATGTGTACACTGGATCACATGGATGCCTGCATGAAGCACACCATTTATACCATGTGTTATCCTGGATATAAATCCTTGGATGTCTTCCACCTTTCTGCCTCAAGAGCAGAAACTGAAATGCAAAATATTCTTGGGAGATAATTGAACCTCTCCCAAGAAATGTCACTGTTTGTTTTTACTCCAGTATATATCAACTTATATAATTCAAAGGATAATCACATTGTATCTTCTATTCTAATAACCTAGTGTATATGTCTTTACAAACTTTTTCAAACAAATATCTTAAATTACTTAAACAAAGAGGTGATCTGAATGCTGCAATTTAGTTTTTTTTCTCTATAAGTAATGAAGAGCAGTTTTAAAATGCACTGTTGTTCTAGGTACATCCAGCTGTTCTCCCCCTCCTTCTGTCTTCCTCCCCTTGGGACCCTTGGTTGGAACCAAATGGTGTAATTTATTTCCAATTAAAATTCAGAGATTTTGATTGTTTATATTTACAATATTCTACCAGTACTAATAAGAGTGTGTTTACTTCAGAGTATTAATTTTGGTACAAAACTACCTATGTGCCTGTCTTGAGCTTCTCAAGTCATGAAAGCCAGAATAAAGGAATTTCTTGATTTCTTACTTCTGATTCTTTTATCATGTATTTGGCTTTTAAAAAGATTTTAATCTTTTTTAAAAAATAATGGGTCTTATCTATTTTAGATATTCTAATACTGTGCCTAAATAACCTCAAGGCACCAGATCCCATCTGACTGTGGAAGAGAAGTAGGTTCAGCTCCAGTTAGTAGGTAGATGGGTGACCACCAATGAATACCAGGTGCTGTGGGCTATACTTGAGAGGAAGGAACTGGCAAAACCACCTCTCAATATTCTTCGCCTAAGACAACTCTATGAAATTCATGGGGTCACCATAAGTTGACAGGTGATTTGAAGGCTGATACACACATGCCCACTCAGATGTGAAGTGTAGTGGAGTCTCCTTCCCTGGAGGTCTTTAAACAGAGTCTTGATGGCCATCTATCAGGGATGCTTTGTTCAAGAGTTCCTGCATGGCGGGGGGTTGGACTGGATGGCCCTTGTGGTCTCTTCCAACTCTACAGTTCTATGATTCTATAATAAATAAAAAAACCACATGATGGCAGCAAACTTTTCTCCCTCTAGATGCTTAACTCTTCATTCCCTTCAGTCCCATCCAGATATTGGACTCTAGCTCCCAGATGCACCATCCAATATTTCCAATAGTATTGTGAGGGATGAGGTAAAAACATCTCAAGGGTCAAAAATTCCACACTCCTTATACTGAGCTCTATATGAATCTTTCACCAAGTCTGCATTTAAGAGAGATTGCTCCAGAGAAACACAGCTTTGTGACAAGTGCACCTATTGTTAGGATTTCTGAATGTGAAGTGCTTGGTATGAAAGTTGGTTTGGTTCTAAGACCCCATATGGATACCAAAATCAATGGATGCTCAAGTCCTATTATATGCAATGACATCATTTATTTATTTAACCAATATATTATTGGATTTATACCCCACTCTTCAGCCACAAAGGTTCTCAAAGTGGCTTACAGATAGTTAGACATTTCCCTGGCCTCAGGCTTACAATCTAAAAAGACATGACACAAAAAGAGAAGGAAATGGCAGTGGAGAAGGGGTATAAGTTCAGCAGTTCTTCTCTCCCTCTGAGATCTGGACCATGGCAGATGGACTGGAGGGAGGGCCCCTGTTCTTACTCTGGCTAGTCCTGATGGAGCTGGGCCTACCTTTCACTTCCTCTGAGGCTGGATGATGCACCCCTGGTACAAAATGTTAAAATCAAGGTTTGCCGTTTGGAATTGTTTTTTAATATTTTCATTCTGTAGATGGTTGAATCCATGGATGCAGAGCCCATGGATATGGAGGGCCAACCAATTAATATTAAAATATGCAAAGATGGTGATGATGATGCTGGTGCTGCTTGCAAAGATGTTTATGCAAAAAAACTGGGCTTAGCTTTATAGCTGTCCTTTTGCTACTGCTGTGGAATAATGTCCAATGTCTCTTGCTGTGTTAACATGCTTATTAAGGCTACCACTGTCTTTGTTCTCAGGTGGTGCAGATGGTGTTACAGCCACCAACACTGTGTCAGGGCTGATGGGACTGAGAGCAGATGGCACACCGTGGCCTGCTGTTGGACAGGGGAACAAGACCACATATGGTGGAGTATCAGGTAAGTGTTGCCCTTTCCTGTGAATAAAATGCTACCTCTGAGGCCAGCAAAATATCATGAGGCTCTTGTAGTGTGGCTGGAATATTGTGTCTGCGGTATTTTAAAGCTTGTTGCTGGTCAGTGTTTCCTAATAGCCATGACAGATGGAACAGATTGAGTGTGAACACTCTTGGGTTGCCCTTTCCTTAATGGTGAAGCACTGCAATGGAATGTAGTGATAGGGTCACCCCGGTGGAAGTGGGAAATCTTTTTCCTCTTGTGACCCACAGTTTTCCTGAAATTTTTCATTCTGTCACAGTTGTCAGGCCACATGTTAGACAGAGGCTAATCAAAGGGCATTGCAAGAGGAAAATACAAACAGTCCCAATGCAACCTATGAGGGGTTATTTCCCCCCTGTGATGAACTTGGCATCTCCTGCCCCCCTGTAATCCACTTTCCTGCCATATTTCCATAAGTGGTTTCTTCTAAGTCATGAAATCCATGATTTCTGGATTTTTAGTATTTCTGTATTTTACCCTTTTATTTTACACACACACACACACACACACTGATTCCAGCATGAAGCATTATTTTAAATCCTCTACGGAAGCAGAGTTTTGGTACACTAGTGCAGTTTAAAAAAATTGCTGATGGATTAATCTGTTTGACCCGATGCCCTCAGTTGCTGTGACAACATGAACCTGGTCCTGCAGAGACAATGCTGTGAGCTTCTGGACTGTAGTGGTATGGAGATTAGTCTCCTTGGAGATATAAACAGTGGTAAATATTCATAGCATAATGGTGTCCCACTGTTCCAGCAAAATGCAACTGAATCAGGCCAAATATATTGAGAGGAGGCTGGACCGACAAAAGGAAACAGCTTTCTTTCATGTAGTTCTATTGTGTGCGGAGGGGGGAAAAAAGAGGGCTGTCCTAGGGTGATTAGCTTGCTGGGTATGTAGGGTGTGTATTGCTGTTGTTTTCAACAAAATTAATTGACTTATAAATGTATTGGAACCATTAACAGCAGCAAATTGGTCCATAGCCTGACAAGATAAACACACTTGGTGTTAAATAAGACATATTTAAAGTTACACATAAAAATGTAAAGAAAAACATGGGTTTACTGTAAAAGTAAGCCTATTCAGCTTAATCCATTTGGGATGTCAGGTGCAGAAAGGGGAGGGGAGAGGCAAAGACAGAGACAGACTGACAGGAGAGGGAGAGCAGTTGCACACTCTTGGGGTTTAACTACTTCCTACGCTTTATTATCCCATTTCAATTTTTCCAAGCTGCCATGTTGACAGTGAAAGGGGCGGGGAGGTCACAGAGGGTGCTGTGCATTAAAAATTAATAAAAGAACTATTGCAGTAGTATTTTATATAAGTAACACCATTTTGGTGATATGGTTTAGGATTTTTTCCTCCAACCTTTTCATTCATTTTAAGCTGCTATTTCAGAATATTCCTTCATGGCATGTCAGTCCAATGAAACTATAAAATTGCTGCATTATGAAAAGCGTGTCCTCTGTGTCACAAATCTAAAGCCTGTATATAGTAGGGATTATAGCAGCACCTGAACTCTTTGCCCTCTTTCATGCCTCCCCCCCATTTCCATATTAAAGCTGTGTTTTTCATGGTTGATAATTCACCTCTTTTAGGTGGTGCGTGGGGGCACAGACACATCCTAGTCTGAAAAAAAAGTGTGGGAAATTTTTCCTCTGGAACATAACTTCACAGTGTCAAAAGCAAGCAAGATTGTGTGTTCCTAGTGTGACTTTCAACATAGTCTATTTACAGCACAAAGAAAAATAGATGAGGGGAGAGCAAGATTCAGTAAGCCATAATCATGCCAAAGCATTTTAATTGGAATGTAGAAGAGAGTAGATGTGGGCATAGGCATACTAGCCAAAGGTTTCAAATAATCTTCAAGGTTTCATTACACTTTGGGTTTGTCAGAGTCTACTGATGTCCAAAACAACTTGGGTAGATAGCATATTTATCAATCAGCATGGTGTAGTGCTTTAAATGTTGGACAAGAGCTCTTCGAGACAAGTATTCAAATCCCCACCCAGCCATGAATACCCAGTAGATGACTTTAGACAAGGCACACACGCTCAACGTCAGAGAATGGCAATGGCAAACACTCCCTGAAGAAACTTGCCAAGAAAGTGCTATGATAAATACCCCTTAGGATCGCCATAAGTCAAAAATGACTTGGAGGAACACAACAACTGCCAAATTGGGAGAGCTGGAGGGTATGGGATCTACATATAGGATTATTAGGAAACGTGGGAAAGGCCAGTGTTTCAGGTCCAGTAATTAACCTGTTTCTATTTTATTAAAATTAAATTTAAAAGCATGTGAAAGAGAAGTGGAAAGAAGAGGGAAAATGAAAGAGTATCCTCAGAGTATCACTTTGTCTTTTATGCTTTGTCTTTTATGCTGCGATCTCCATTTAAAAGAGAGTAAATTTGACTGAACTCACTGGTACCTACTTTTGAGTCGACATGTATAGGATTGCACTATTAATTGACATTTTTTTAAAAAAGAATAAAGTAAATTCATGTCAAAAGTGGAAGGTCTTTTGCTTTTGTTCCAAGAGACCTGGTTCTGTATCAGATTATGAAAAAATAAGTGATTTCCTTTGTCAGAAGGGAAAAATACCCTGAAAAAGCTTTTTTATTGTTCTGTCATTGCAATCATTATGTAGTATCATTAGTAATCATAACACTTCACATTTTAAAAGTGTTTTTGAGCACAGGAAGCAATTTAGCTACATTGGTTCAGTAATCCTTATACAATCCTAACCTTGGCAGGTCAGTGTGATGATTTGTATTTTGCAGTTGGAACATTGGCATGATGCTGAACATAGGCTCAGTCTGATAATTTGAGGTGCTGTACTTAAAAGTTATTGTGGTACCATAACTGTGTGCTTTGTGTGCCCAGCAGTGAGGTGTCAGAGACGCAGCACACTCAAACGAACCACAAATGGGAAAACAAGGCCACAGCTTTATGAATTGCTGCTGAAGAGATTTGGCCTCGCATAATATAATGCACCCAGTTATCAGTCAACCTACCTGTTGTCTGATATGCCCAGACAAGAACCTTCTTGCCATGGGTCAACCCTAGAGTGCTATCTGTGGAAGTCATATAGGCATCAGCCACACTAAGGTTCCTTAACACTGGGAGTAAGCCACTCTCAAGGACCCCTAAGGGGATCCCTTGAGATGGGAGGAAGAATGTGCATGCAGTCTCTATCTCCCTTAAAACTGGACTTGGCCCCATGCCACACTGCTAAAGTTGTAATAGATGAGGAAATATCACTTGAGTAAATGAGCAACAGCCAATTTAAAAAAATACAAACAGCAGGCTTAAGGGGTGAGATGGGTGGAAAGGTTCCAATCACTGAAGGACAGCAGCAGAAGCTGATATTATATTTACTGAGCAAACTGGAGAGATGTCTGTGCATCATCACAACATCAGCTCAGGGGAAACCTGTCCCTTTCAGTAGCTAAACATTAGGAAGAACTTCCTGACTGTAAGAGCTTTTTGACAATGGAACATGCTTCTTGGAGGGTGGTGGAGTCTTCTTTAAAAGTTTTTAAAATCGAGGCTGGATGGCCATCTGTCGGGAGTGCTTTGATTGTGAGTTCCTGCATGGCAGGGGGTTGGACTGGATGGCCCTTGAGGTCTCTTCCAACTCTGAGTCTAACTGGCCAACCACCTGGAAGCTCACAAAATCACCATGTGGGCCTTTGGGAGGGAGAAGGTGGGGGAGCCCTGCCACTTGCTCACACATGGTCCCACAAATAAGCCCTCCCAGTAAAGTGCAATCTGTTTCTTCTTTGATGTACTTGCATACTCTGTTCATGAGAAATGCCACAACTTTCTAGGGCTTCATCTGCACTGTAACAATAACGCAGTTTGACACCACATAATAATAATAATAATAATAATAATAATAATAATAATAATAATTTATTTATATCCTGCCCCTCTACAAGATGCGGTTTACAAATATTAAAAAAATTATAATCCAAATCCCTCAATCCCCTGAGCCTATAATGCCAGGATCCACCCTATGGAAACCAGGGATTTATAGTTTGTTGCGCTACTTGAGCTCTCTGACAAAAAAGCCTAGATATATCACAAAACCATATATTCCAGAAATCCATAACATTGTTACATGACAGTTAATGTGGTGTCAAACTGCATTATTTCTGCAGTGCAAATACAGCCTACCTTTGAAAAATTCCCCTCCTCTGATATGGGTATTTGAACACAAATAGCATTGCTGTAGTGTTCTAACAGAAAGAAAACTTGCTCAAGGAGTTACATTCATTTTTGAATTGCTGATGAAGCAGATCAGTGTTCTGAAAAATGGGGTGTTTTTTATATTTATTTATGCAAGTAATTTAGAAATTATTTTAAATTTATGCTATGATATTTGACTGGTTTAGGAGTATAGATGTTGGAAGAGGTCCATTTAGTTCCTGTCTTGGACTCCAAGATATTCCAGAGCCTTTTTCAGATATTCAAAATGAGTCAACATCTGAAGAAGCCAGCAGGCTTGTGCCCAATAACTAATGTCCTGTCTCTTCAGGGACTGAACATTCACAGTTTTTTCCATCCAGTGTAAAGATCTGAAAATCTGTAAAAGGACAACTCTGTGTTGTCAGAGTTCAAGTCACACTAGGGTTTGTAAACATGATTAGCTGAATGTGTGTAGATGCCTCCTTTTGACATTCAGACTCAATATATAAAGTTCTGTGGAGATTGGGACAGTGGAAGTGGCACTGAGGTATAATCACACACATCTGCATAATGCAGGCATTTATTCTAAACACCCGAAAGTGGTGCCTGCAAGAGATTTGTTAAAGCCTCCATCAAATAGTGGTTCATTCAGAGAGTGGTCCAGTTGGGACCTCACCTTTGGCTAGGTAATCACAGAAAATGGATGTACACTTCTTTTCTGGACCACCTGCGTGAATCCTTCTTTTGAAAGTTTTGCTGAACTCCTACCAAAAAACCCCCCAATAAGCTTTCCTCAGACCTGGCAGTACGTGAATGTGCATGCAGACATGCTTGTTTTAAAGCCAAATGTATTTGTCCCAGACATTGTCCTAAGTGTAGAAAATAGAACACAGGCACTTTTTATTTGGAAGCCTTCCATTTTAAAGGATTTATAAGTCAATCTGTCTAGCAGTGGTTATTTCCATGCTATGCAGTTGTAGTTACAATTTGTTCTATAGGTGGACCGCCTGCTGTTTGCATTCTGCTCTGCTATTTTTGTTACGACTGAAATAAATTATTCTAATAGGATTAACTCCAAATTATAGATTTGAAAGTGTAATATGGTTCACATTATCATGTATGTGTGTGGGGAGGGGGGGGGGTTAGAAAAAAAATGAAATGCCTGTGTCTCAGAATGAATGGTAGCAAAGTGTTATCTGTAAGTATTTCAAAATACTTTCAGTAGAAACAAGGGCATTGTTGGGCACTCAGAATGAGTGAACATCTCATTAGAGGACAAAGTTAGTCAAAACATCACATGATACATGTGTCTGTCCTAACAGAAGTTGAAATAAAGAACAGATTTCACTTTTCATGAAAATGCATTCCTTTTAGGAAATTGTCGGGCAGTTTTCTTAGGCAAAAATGTATCTATTCTATATCCCACCTTCCTTCTGGTAGGCAACCCAGATACAGTAAAAATGTAAAGTATGAACTAGTCCTAAATGGATACCTTTTTCTCTCTTAGGTATATGTTGGCTGAAAAGAGGGGGTGTCTCATCTTGCAATGGCAGAACCAGGATTTCCCCATCCCCATGCACACGACACTTCATGGGAGTTGGTGTGTGGGTGTGCACATCCATGAATGCAAGTGCACATACACACAACAAAAATGGAGGGAGGGAGAGGGAGAGGGAGGTCTTCTTCTGGGAAATTTCCAATGGTTTCAATTGGGTTCCCAGTCAATTGGTCAATTAGGCATTGACAAAGCTCATACCAGCTTAGTCAGGATTGGGGTACATGCCAGAACGTCATTAAAGTAAAGACTTGGAATTGGCCATATTCTCTTGGCTGTTCTACTCTTTCTCAATAGAATGCCTCTTATCATGTAACTACATTGCCCATACTTGTCACTGTCATGAACAATTCTTAGCTGAACAAATATATGTTTGTGTGTATTGATGGATGAGTGGGAAGGTATCATCATAAAAACTACTGTTTTTATGAGTAGAAGTGATGATTATGATGATTGATGATAGTAGAAGCAATAGTCCCATCAGAAATTGCCAGAATTTCTTCAGTTTTTGTAGAGTTAGCATTTTTGTCTTTTTTTTTTTTAAATAACAGAGCCTTTAATACTGGTAGCCTTAATCCAATTAATGGGTATGATATTAAAATCACATTGTCTGCATTTAATGAGACAGAGATCCTTTTGTTTTTAACAGAGATAGGAAAGAACTGACTGCCACAGAGTTTGGCGACTGTGTTACTGATAGATAATAAACATCAAAAAGGTGGAGGGGGAGGTTCAATTGAGAGGGAATGTAAAATTAATACAGAAATTACATCAACTTTTCAAAAGAGCAATTATTTTAAGTGTCAGAAAATGTATAACAAAAATGAAAATTATATTCATACCCTTCTAGAGCAGCAAGACACCATTCTATAGGAAATCCTAACAAAAAGATGCAAATCATTCATCATGAATACAAGAGAACTGTACTGGATAGTATATCAGTTATGATTCATTATTATCTAGTCACTCTTTTAACAACCAGTGTGCATAGTTTTCCCTGTTTTATTTCTTTGATCATGCTTAAAAAGCAGATCTTGCATTAATATTAGGTTTGCCTTTTAATAGCCTATTAATCAAGGATTTATAATTTCCACTCTTTATAAAAATTTATGGTACAGTTAACCAAGCAACAGAGATATTTTAAAGGTTAATCATATGCCAGCAGCTTAATTTCAAAAGAGTTGCTTTGTTCTCCAAAAGCAGTAATATTTAGCAATTGTATAGTGCTTTACAATCTTTGTTTCACTTATACTATCTTGTTAATCATTAAAACACCACTACAAGGTAGGCCTATGTAGGGCATTTCACATAGAGTCCTGCAGAGTTTTGTGATCATTATTTCCCCATAGCTACACAATGAATCATAAAATCATAGAGTTGGAAAAGACAGCAAAAGCCATTCAGTCCAACCTCCTGCCATGCAGGAAGATACAATTTATTGATTTAATTTATATGCCACTTTTCTCCTGGAAAGGGCCTCAAGGCAGCTCACAAAATAAAATAGTTTAAAACTTTACAATACATTTTTAAAAACAATTAAAATCATCATGCAAAAACCATATAATTAAAGCACTTCCAACAGATGGCCATCCAGCCTGTTTAAAAACCTCCAAAGAAGGAAACTCCACCACTGTCTGAGGCAGAGTGTTCCACTGCTGAACATCTCTTCTTGTTACCCAAAATGCTGAGGGTCCCAGGAGGGCAACCACAAATTAAAATGTTTTAGGGAAACATTAATAGCTCATGTAAAATAACATTTTAGTCAGGGCAACATCAGCCTTGGGGACTAACCCTGTTTATACCCGTTCCAAATCACACAGACCTCTGGAGGCAAATCCAAATAGGTTTCTGTAATTTTATTGGAGGAATGAAGAACACATGTACAAAAGCACATGCACTCATGCACACACACAAGAGCTAAGAAACAAAAGTGGGAGAGGTGAATAGATTGAGGCTTTTCTAATGGCAGTACTTACCAACGATGAAGCTTGCTTCCAACTGAAGGAACAGAAATGTACTCAACAGCCACCTGGAAACGTGGGGAGCAGATGGCTACCGAGGAATCTAAATTAAAACTGGAAGCCTGGATGCCTGCTTTCAAACTACACCAAGGAACTGTTGTTTAAGCACTAACATTGGCACTTTACAGACCGCCCAAAAGGGTGGTCTGTAAAGCGCCCTCATTTGCTGCGTCGAGGAGCCTCAGCGGCCAAACCGCGCAACTCCTCCAAGCAGCAAAAAGAAGCCGCAAAAAAGTGGCTTCTTTTTGTGGCGCAGTAATGATGCTGCAAGTTGCCAATGGCACACTCATGGTGTCATTTCCGCCACATGACATGCGGACGCTAAGCATCCACTACGTCAAGATGGCGGCATCCATGTAGAATGGGCACCGCCAATTTGTACACACTCAGCGCGGACTAGAGTTAGGCGCATCCAGAAAGGACGCCCCTTCCTAACCCTAGTACGTGCTGAGCACATAGTAGGGTGCTCGTGTGGAACGGGCCATTTATACCCAAAGCCTTGTCTTGGGGGCAGAAACCAAGGAATAAAAGGATTAGATTCTTGCTAAATGGTTTCCCAGGAGGAAAGGAATGGTCAGGAGCTTCAGTAAATGTTTGGGTGATTATTCTAAATACTTCAAATAGATTTGCCTTCCTGGCCGGAACATCCCTGTCTTGTGTATGCACAAGCATTTACCTTCTTTGGCCATGACCAATCCTCTAAAGACAAAAGGTAGTACACTGGTGCTTTTGGACATCTCATCATGGTGCCTTCTTTGGTCCCTTGCTAGCACCAACCAGTTTTCCAAATGCAAAGTGGTCCGGTTTCCACAGTGGGGTCATTCCTAGGTCACTCACCCCAGTGTCCCTTTTAATATTTATCTCAGTATTAAATATGAGGGGTGATTGGAGGTCTTTTCATTATCATCAGGATGTTGTTCCTAATGTTTAGGTGGAATCTCTTTTCCTGTAGCTTGAATCCATTGCTCCTGGTCCTAGTCTCTAGAGCAGCTGAAAACAACCATTCTCCATCCTCAATATGACATCCCTTCAAATATTTAAACATGGTTATCATGTCACCTCTTAACCTTCTCTTCTCCAAGCTAAACATATCCAACTCCGTAAGCTGCTCCTCATAGGACATGGTTTCCAGACATTTCTTCTTTTAAAAAAAAAAAAAATTAATTAATTAAAAACAACTCCAGACTTTTCACCATTTTAGTTGTCCTCATGCTGAATGGATTCATGGAACACCCTACCACCACCACCCATGAGAAATATGAGCTAGGAACAGCAGATGAGCCACTGCACAAAGCAAGTTCTACGACACGGGTGGAAATTTCCCTGTGTAGGCCTGAACCTCTGATGAAATTTGGCACTTACTGTTGTGATTTCCACTATCATTGGAGCTGCTGCTGAATTTTGTCATTGATTGTGTCCCCCCCCCCCATGGTTCAGAAAGGTGTCAAACAACTCTTCCCACCATATATCTTTATAGATTAGTAGGGTAGAATGTTACCTTCCAGAAGAGACATAAGGAGAGGCAACTTTATTTCTTTAAGTTAAGTATTTATACATGTCAGACTAAATACCCTGAAGGTATCAGATCCTTTCTGATGTTGGAAGCTAAGCAGTCAGTCCTGGTTAGTACTTGGAATGAAAGACCACCAAGGAGTACCAGGTGCTGTAGGCTATATTTCAGAGACAGGAGCTGGCAAAACCACCTATGCATATTCTTTGTCTAAGAAAACCCTGTAAAAATAATGTTGTCACCATAAGTCAACAGGCAACTTGAAGGTGCATGTTGATGGCAAGAGCCACAAAAATAACTAAGACGTGATTCCAGTTCTGGTCTGTATTTTGCTCACCTCTGCTCTTAAATAAGCTACTACTCCATGTAGATGACAATATAATTCATATTCGTCCACTAAGATTAAAGTATATCACCTCCATGCATTTGTAAAAGTGTTGTTCCAGTTTATTAGAGATCCATCATATAGTTGCAACCTGGCATTCTGGGGTTGGGGAACATGGTTAGATCATCTACACAGAGTGATGACATGTACCTTGGCAGATCAGTAAACCTTTCTAACTGCTAGGCTGAAATCGAGAAAACTGTCCATCTTCCTTTCACCTGAGCCATGTCTATTCTTGCTCGATTGAAGTATTCTCTTTTCCTATGTATGAAAAGCAACTCCTATTATCATATTCATACAGATAGTGTGTGGTGCTTTCAACTTCTCCCTGAACTCACCTTTTTGGCATTAAGTCAGCCTGATTGTAAAGATCCTATTAAAACTATTCCAGGCTGACCCCATAGTATCCTGACCATTGAAGATAGGACCCCAAAGGTCACAACATCCTTGTTTCATATGTGGAAGGCTCATACATCTTTGTTTCAGAAGGAAACGATCCTTGTATTTAGCACCAACTCTCTTTCATATAGTGTGGCTAAACCGTCTCTTAAACAACCCCTCCCCCAGAATGCAAGAATTAATGATGTATTCTGTTACATTGAAAACATACACACATACACTCCTGAAATAATTGCCAGTAATAAGAACTGTATATGTTAACGTCCTGAAAAAAAAAGATAAATGCTATTGATGGGAGAAGTGGTTGGAGGAATTGTTTTGGTTCTCTGACACATCAGTTGGTGAATACTCAGTGCGGTGATGAGAGGAGAAGGAAAAGGAGCTTTCTGTTTTCCAACTCACAAGTTGTTTATTGATTCCATGATGTCAGCTCTAGTCATTAGACATGAATCGAAATCTCACCATCGTGAGACAGGAAATGTATGTGATATGCATGCACGTGAGAGCAGAGGGTGCAATTCAGCTCTGTTAAAATCAATGGGACCCTTACCATTTATTTTAGTGGGAGGTAAATTGCACCTGGAGAGAAAATCAGACAGAATAGAAGAGGCTGCATTAAAGCCTGCTTTAGAGAGCTGGGCCACACACACACACACACACACACACACACAAAAACGCCTACTCAGAGAACAGGATTGTAACACAAATCTGATAAGGTTTTAATTTGGGGCTATTATTTCTGTTAAGTGTAGCTCACCCATTAGAGTGGCTCATTTACATGTATTATGTACACAGATATACAAAGAAATTCTTTTCATTTCCATTATAGCAGTATGGTCCGTTGCCTCATTTCTCCTCCTGCGCTGCCATTACTGGTCTGTGCAGGAAGAGATCAGAGCCCTAATAATAGATTTTTGACAGTGAGCTTGCCTGCTACCTGCCCTACACTAATCCTCACTGTTCATGTTTGCTTCATGGCAACAAAGCAGACAGAAGGAAAATGCCAAGTGCCGAGTTTGAGGTACAGCCCTGCCATAGCTTGACATTTCAGCAGAATAGCAGTTTATGAGATGCATAATTTTTCATCTGGGACTCAGCTGCCATTTTCATAGAAGCTTGCAGCTCATCTACTGACTGAGAACCAGGGCAAAGGTTTACAGAGCAGATCAGGGGCTCTATACCTTCCATTGCTGAAATGTGTGTGTGTGTGTGTGGTTTGTATACATATATACATATTTATATTCTACATCTTTAGTTAGATGGGTTATAAAAAATATAACTTAACCACACTATGTCCTCCTTTTATTTTTATGGAGTCTTTCTTTTATCAACATCTGATATCATCACAGTAAATTAAAAATAATCATTAATGATTGCCACAATATTTTATTCATTTATTTTGGTAAGCTTGGAGAAACTTATTTGGAGCTCTCTTGTTGTCTCCTGCTAGATTTAATTTTAGCAATAAACAGTATCAGTTTGTGATTGCGTAAAGGTAGTACTTATACTTAGTACTTCTTATGTTTCAAAGACATTATCTCAGGAATGTTTACAATATTCTTGCAAGGTAGACTGGTGTTCTTATCACTCTATTGCAGATTGGCTGATAATAACACTTTATAATATTGCAAGCTTTATAATACTGCCTAAGGCAAGCAACCCTGTGAATTTATGACTGAAGCTTTAATTTAAACCAAGGACTTTCTGACTCTTGCTTGTTGGTGCACTGATATTGAGTTAATCCAGGCTTTAAAGAAAGAACCAAAGTTGAGCTCATTTTACCCTTATCATTTTTTGAGAATAAATTGAAACATATATTATCATCTGCTCTGTTGAGGAAGGATGGGAAAATGCACCTTAGGTTATAGGTACTGCCAGGGTCTGTTTAGTACTAAATTCCTTTCTGTGTCTCGATAGTAGTTCATTGTGACACAGTATTACATACAACAATGGCACAGTACATTGGATTAATTAAGGAATCTTTGCAGAGAACTGAGTTCTGAGTATGTCAAGATTTCAATTTTATGTTAAATATTTTCTAAAAGGCCAGAACCTTAAATCTCAGGGGCTGTACCAAGCAGTGAGCTGTGAATTTAACCATAGGCTAACTGCTAATGATAAGGAAAAGAGTCCAACTTGAGGCAGCTGTAATACAGTCATTGGATTAGGCTATCAATCATGCAGGTCCCCAAGGAAAAGGCAAAGAAGACAAAACAGTGAAAAGGGAAATTAGGAAAGGAAAGCATGACTGGAATGAGATTCTTCACACACCAAATATATCTCTGAGGTTGGCTTGTATCACCCAAGAATCAGAAAGAAATGGCCAGCTTTGCTTTCAGCCTAACGGTGAAAGTATTTTGTTTCAAAGCCTTGGAGTCTGTAGAAATCAGCATTTTTGGATCAATTGTACTTGTAAAACAGCTTTAAAGAGGAACTGGTGAATGCACTGTGCACCTCATGGATGGTTTTTAGCTACTGTGACCATGCTTAGGGATGTAGTAGGCTGTTTCCAGACTGGGTCAGTTTCATATGTGATCATTCACAAGTCTGTTCAGCCCTTTGCTTGCATTCATTGGTATGTCTGGGAGGAGCAGAGTGGCTAAATTATAATTTTTTTCCTAGACAAAAAATAATGCCACGGAATTCTGGGAAGGGCAGAAATGGAAAAAGAAAATTCATTCAATACTAAGGATAATTAAAAAAATTGTCTGTAGCTGTGACTTTTACTGTTACTTTTATAATGGCAATAGTAATAGTGTGTCATCAGTAAATGAGTTGCATGTGGGTTTTGAGATGATCACCATATCTTCTTGGGTCAAATAACAGGTCCTCCTCATCTCTCCATGGCAATAGGTCCAGGTGATGCGCGGCCCAATCCCCCAAACTGGTGCAAATTGTCCAGATGACATCCAGCATTGAACCTATGATTACCACACAGATTTTTTAAAGTCACCTTTTGCTCTTGATCTTCCCAGAAGATCCAGAGCCCTCCAGAACAATGCCAGGTGGCTGCCCACTCACCTGCTTGAGGTGAGAACAAGGCTCCCAGCCATGTGATCAATAATGGGCACTTCATTTTTGGCATCAGGGAGAATAAGTGTTGCAGTGGCAGCAGGTGGCAGCCACCTGGTTTTGCTTCAGAGTGCCTAAGTAACAGAGAGACAGTGGGCCACCTTTGGGGACAGAATACTCCAAGCTGTTCTCAGAGTATTCTGGCCTGTCCAGATAGAATCTGTGGCAAACTAGATGGCAGAAGAATACTTTGTGTACTCTAGGCCATCATCTTATAACATCCAAAAAGTAACTATCTTATTAACGAGTTCAATTAGTTTTGAGAAATCTAAAGTGTTTCTTTTTATAAGTATGATGTCAGGATCCAGTGTGAGCATTGGACTATGACTCTGAAAAACAGAGTTCAAATTCCTGCTCAGCTGTGGAAAACCACTGGGCAAGTCACACTCACTCAGACTCAGAGGGAGGCAAAGGCAATACCCTCTCCTGCCAAGAAAATCTTGCCAAGAAAACCCCATGTTGGGTTCACCTCAACACCACCATATGTCAGAAATGACTTTAAGGCACACAACAACAACAACGCATGATGACATCTTCTTTGGGGTTTGGAACTACAACTGTAACAAATTACGTTTTCAAAGTAACCTTTCAAGTTCTCTATAGCCCAAAGACCTCAGATTTAAAAAAAGAAGGAGTAGAGATGATGTGGTGGAAGACTAACAGGGAGGATGCTCAATGCATTTCTCAATTAGGGGTTTCAGGACCTGTTTACAATTTCCAGAAAACTCCTCTCCTTTATCCCTAACAATCACACTTCAGTCGTGTTAGTAGGAAATGAGGGATAGCCTCTCCTACAAATTTACTAAGCACACAGTTCCTTCACTATTTAGATAGCCTACCTCTGAGCTATAGTGTTTTAAAGGTCATAATCAATAGCCTCACAAATAGGCTGGAAGCCAGTACAATTGATGTAATAAATAAGGGAGTGATTGATTGATGGCCTGGCCAATGGACTTCATGCAGGATATGCTCAATGTAACAATACGTCTTAATCCTTTATTGATATGCATTTATAAACACACAAGATCTGTTATCTAGAATTAAGGCATGTTTTAAAGCAAAAGCCTATGCCTACTGCGCACACACACACAATTTTATTAATAGAGAATCGTTGCATTTTACAAATTCTTTTAGGAATAACCCCAATTTGTAACACAAGCCAATTAATTTCTCAATAAATAGCTGATAGTACTTACAGAGTCTGAGCCCCAGTCCAATGATTTCCCGATGCTGATAAAGGAGTGGAAAGAATATTGAAAAATATGAGAAAAATGGCAAAAATGCATGTTTCTCGGGCTTCAGGAAACCTGGCAACAAGACTCAAGGACAGAAGGAAATCTTTATAGTTTGAGACTTATTCTGTGCCAATGGTATTTTTTATAGAAAATATTTCTATGGAGAAACTCTACCTATCTGAACACGTTCAGATTCAAACATTTTCATTCTACAATTTAAAGGAGAACTCATTTTGAAGATTTACTTACCTACTTACACCAGCATAGTGTAGCAGCTTGAGCATTGGACTACAACTCTGGAGACCAGGTCTCAATCCCTGCTTGGCCATGGAGACCCACTGAGTGACCTCGGGCAAGTCACAAACTCTCAGCCTCAGAGGAAGGCAAAGGCAAATCCCCCTTGAAGAAACTTGCCAAGAAAACCCCATGATAGGTTTCCTGTTCCATCCTCTCATATAACTCCCCATTCATTATTTGAATGATGCATCAGATACTACAATATAAAGAATCTTCTTTTGGCTTCATTCCGGATTATTGAACTCAAGTAATTATTTACAGATGTGAAACATAATGGAATTTTGTAATATTTTCATTAGCTATATTAAAAGTAACTGAATATTTTAATCAAGATTCTAAAGACATGGGCTGGGACAGTGCAAAGTATCCCAAAACCAAACATTGTTCCTCTACCCCAGCATTGCTCCTCCCCTCCCCAGTACCACTTCCTACTCCTTTTCTTACAAGTTCCAAATGCCTTCCTGTAAGACATAGATTGGGAAAATGTGAGCCACAAGCTGAATGAGGCCCCAGGAGTTATTTTGCACTCTGTAGCTTGTGCTATACACTCTCCTTTTCCTCTCCCTCTCCCCTCTTACTGCTGCAATGCATTTGGGCCTTTCTTCTTACCCAAGGCTGCTGGCACTGCCTTTTCTTTCTTTCTTTCTTCCTTCCTTCTTTCCTCACCTCACCTCACCTCACCTCACCTCACCTCACCTCACCTCACTTTGCACTCTCACAAGGTATCCCTTTGCCTTTTCCACTTGGCCACTCCCATTGCTCACTCTCCTTTCCATCCTACTCCCTTTACCTTGTGCCCTTGCATTGTGTCCCTTGTTTATTGCACACCCTGGTTTGCAGTCCTCCCCTCTCTCCTACTCTCCCCTTCACCTCCTGCCTTTGCAATGCCCCTTTCTAATGCTTCTTGAAATCCAGGTAAAACCTTGCCTTACCAGCAGTACAGCAACCCTAGAGATTTGTAATGGTCTCATTCCATGGAGCCACCAGGTTGCTTCCTATCTCCAATAGTTGCCACAGCTGGCGAGTAGTAAAGTTCTCTGCATCAGCTGGGCAAATGTCAAGCAGAGTTCTCTAAGGAGTCCTGCTGCACCATCCTCCTCCCACTGCTTCAGAGAACTCCTCCACCCCTGTTCACTTCTCAGCTTCAGCAAAAGCTACAGCTAGAGAGCAAAGAGCAAACCCTCTTTGCCAGAAAGTGAAGGGGGGAGTTCTCCCAGTGTAGGAGAATTGGGACGAAATGTGCCTCATGTGCCACCATATGAGGCCTCATTCTATCTAATAGGAAGTCTAGACCACCAAGAGTGAGAGCTCCTGTTTACTATTGTTTTCCTGCCATGATTCTCTACAGGGGCCTGGAGGGAGGGTGGCACCATTGTATGCCTCTTTTCCATGCCGCAAGTTATATTACTGGGCCTTGAGGGAAAGAGCATCAATTGGCACAGCATCAGAGTGAGCTCACAAGCATCCCAACCCATGAGCTCCCTTGCTTTCTATGTTTATAATATAATTCTACACAGATTGGTGAGGGAACCTGGGAGAATACCCCCAAATGCACAGTGTGTGATTGGTATCAGAGGGGCATTTGAGGATGAGAGACTGTGAAGGGATGAACAAGACTATTGACGAGTAGGAGGAGGAACAAGAACACCTTGTTTTGGCAAATTAAAGAGTCGGTGATCTTGAAGCTTACTCTCTTCTTTGTGGAACAGTTTGGGAAGACAACTGGAACAGCTGCACTAGTATCGTATTATGAAAGCAACAAAGCATCCCATTCTAGCTTTGCTACATTTCTGATTTCACAGCCAAGTAAAACAAAGTATGGAAGAGTCTAAAGCAGGACTTTTGTGTTTCATGCCGGAAAAATAAAATTACAGAGTTTATGTAGAACATCCCATATTTTAAAAGGAAGGAATTTTCAGTCCTTTAATGCTGTTTTCCCCTGTTTGATTGCAAAAGGTACATGGGAGGAAAACACACACAAACAGAGTCACATTCACATGCCTACTCTAAAGCTCAAAACAAATTTCAGCAGTTTAATCTCAGTGTTAGAAAAAGGATCACAGAAGCCGCTCCAGTGTTTTGTCTATAAGCGAGTTTTTGTAAAGACTCATGACATGCTCCCTGGGTGCTAAATATTGACAAGCATGCTCTGGCAACTAGGATCAAGCTTGGTGAATTAACACAGCTCAAGTATCTACACTGACATAGTAACCTGAATCTGCAAACTGTTATTCTATTTGATTTGTTTTGGCATTGCATGTAATAGTCTCCAGTTGAGTTTGGGATTATTATTTTATTTATTTATTTTAATATGCATGTACTGTATATCTTTGTTAATTTTTTACACACACACATATTAATAAAAGAGCTTGTGTGTGTGCATTCACACGCCATAGCACCAAGACCATCAATCTTAAACACTTGAAATTTGGTGTACCTATTAAGATGTCCCTAAATATACATTCAATATACTTTCAATATATATCCTCCTTCACAAAAAAAGGGGACACAAAAGACTTCAGCAACTATAGGACCATAGCATTAATCTCCCATGCAAGCAAAACTATGCTTAAACTTATGCAACATAGAGTCCAATAATCTATGGAGAGAGAAATCCCAGAGGTTCAAGTGAGATTTAGGAAAGGCGCATTCACTATGGACTACATAGCAAAAATACAATGGCTAATTGCGCACACCAAGGAATTCTAAAATAAAATCAACATGTGCTTTAGAGGGTATAGTAAAGCCTTTGACTGCATAGATCACAAAAAGCTATAGGATACTCTTGAAGACGTGGGAGTGCCAATACATTTGATAGTCCTGATGAGAAATCTGTGTTTAGGGGGAAAGGCAAGTGTTAGAACAGGATATGGAGAAACAGAATGGTTCCCAATTGGCAAAAGGGGTCAAGAAAAACTGCATATTAATGTACCCTACTTGTACAGCTTCTACACAGAAAATATAATTCAAAGAGCAGATTTAGACTTAGAAGAAGGAGAAGCTCCAACCAATCACTGCATTGTCATCAAGATACTTGCAGACTCCTGTATTATCCATTCGAATATTTTTCTTGGTATTGAAGTCAAGATGACTGGGCTGTAGTTTCCTAGATCTTGAAGTTATTGTATAGTTGAAGTTATATTTTGAATGCTTTCTGTAAATATAAAACGTACACAAACTTATACATGCATATATCTATATACACTCACCAGAGCCTGGAAAGTTTGTTTTTGGACTACTGCTCCTCACATCACACAGCTAGTATGGCCAATGAAGGGTTTCATAATCCCAAACTAATACCTTTTACACACCAGCCATCTCTAACACACATGCAAACTAGGAGAAGTAACTCACTTTCCATGGCTTGAAAGGTTACTCTTACAAGCCCCTTACTCTTTCCAGTGTTCTTGCCCTCGGTTCCCTGGAGCTCTTCCTGCCTCTTTCCTTATCCAACAATTTTACTGTTCTTGTTCATCCATCAAGTTAACTATTCTTTTTCTCTCCTTACCTATCCTAGCAATCTTTTTCTTTTCTTACACTCTCAGGCAATTCTTCTTATATATCAGACATACATCCATGAAGACAATGAGTGGATGTTTGGAACAGGGGTAAAACTTTTAGATTTTAAACTCATGATAGAATATGAATGTTGACAGAATACAGTGTCAATGCATGCAATTTTGGCAGAATACTCCAGTTTTCTGTATAGAGAAGTTACATCTTGTTGGCTTTTAGTTAAACAGGAAATGGACAATCCTATCTGGCCCTGTGCTATCCCTGAATGATGCCAGTGGTATGGGTGCTTTTGCAAATCTCCCTAAACAGTTTGGGACCTGGCTATCCAAGGATCCACCTGCCTCATTGCAAATGTGTCTGGTTGCTAAGATGTTCAGACAAGGCCACCTTGAGAAGACCATGACCAATGGAGGCTCACTGGATGGGTACTTGATGATCACCCAAGAGAGGGCTTTCATTTGAGCTGCCCCCAGATTGTGGAATGTGAATATGGACGCAAGTTTCCTCATCTTCAGTGCAGAGGGGTGTTGACACACCAAAATATTATCATGAAATATTTCACATTTAGGGACTTTTTGTAAGAAATTAAAATTGCACAAAATAAACATAGGATTTTTTGCAAAAAAATAATATTGATAGTGAAGACCATGGTCAGAATAATTGGGGGGAGGGATTGTGAATGTGTAAGCTATGGTTAGACATCCACAACTCCTACATATTCCTCATTTAGGAGCAATGTAGGGGCAATGTATGGTTGTGAAAACTGGACAGTGAAGAAAGCAGATAGAAAAGAAATCAACTTTTGATGATAGGATGATTTGGGGGGGTCACTCATTCATAGGATCACCCTAAACTGAAGTCGACTTGGTGACAGTTAATAACAAGTTACCATGAAAGTCCCTAAATCTCACTTAGAATCATAGAATTGTAGAATCATAGAATCATAGAATCATAGAGTTGGAAGAGACCGCAAGGGCCATCCAGTCCAAAACCCTGCCATGCAGGAAATCTAAATCAAAGCATCCCCAACAGATGGCCATCTAGCCTCTGCTTAAAGACCTCCAAGGAAGGAGACTCCACTACACTCCGAGGGAGTTTGTTCCACTGTCGAACAGCCCTTACTATCAGGAAGTTCTTCCTAATGTTGAGATGGAATCTCTTTTCCTGTAGCTTGCATCCATTGTTCCGGGTCCTGTTCTGTGGAGCAGTAGAAAACAAGCTTGCTCCCTCCTCAATATGACATCCTTTCAAATATTTAAACAGGGCTATCATATCACCTCTTAACCTTCTCTTCTCCAGGGTAAACATTCCCAGCTCCCTGAGTCATTTCTCATAGGGCAAGGTTTCCAAACCTTTCACCATTTTAGTCGCCCTCCTTTGGACGCGCTTCAGTTTCTCAACGTCCTTTTTGAATTGTGGTGCCCAGAACTGGACACAATATTCCAGGTGGGGCCTGACCAGAGCAGAATACAGTGGCACTATTACTTCTCTTGATCTAGACCAGGGGTAGGCAACCCCTGGCCCGTGAGCCAAATCCGGCCTGCTGAGGCCTTGGGTCCGGCCCCAGCCTGGTCCTGCCACCGATTGCCGCCGGCGCGGGGCAATCGGCGGCAGGACCTCACGCGCGGAGCCTTTGGCCTCTTGTGCGAGCGGCTATGCGGCGGGCCTGTAGGAGCCCCACTGCGGTTGCCGGAGCCCTCCAGCAGGGCCCCGGCGGCCACCCTTCCCTTCGGCTGAAGGGAAGGGCCTGGGACAGGCGCCCAAGCCCCCTGTAGGGTGGAAGCTGCGCCCCCTGCATGAGGCTCCACCCCCAGAGAGTGGAAGCTCCACCTCGTATTGCGGCCCTGCCCCCGGAGGGTGGAAGCCCCACCCCCCCCCAGCTTCGGCCCCCCCAGTGTCTGAGGGACAGCAAACCGGCCCCCGGCTCAAAAAGGTTGCCTACCCCTGATCTAGACAGTATACTTTTATTGATGCAGCCTAAAATTGCATTAGCCTTTTTAGCTGCTGCATCGCACTGTTGACTCACGTTCAACTTGTGGTCTACTTGGACTCCCAGATCCCTTTCACATGTAGTTTCATTCAGCCAGGTGTCCCCCATCCTGTATCTGTGCATTTCATTTTTCTGCCCTAAGTGCAGTACCTTACATTTCTCTGTGTTGAATTTCATTTTATTAGCTTTGGCCCAGCTTTTTAGTCTATTCAGATCATTTTGAATGTTGATCCTGTCCTCTGGAGTATTAGCTATTCCTCCTAATTTGGTGTCATCTGCAAATTTGATAATTATGCTCCCAATTCTGTCATCCAGGTCATTGATAAAGATGTTGAATAACACTGGGCCCAGGACAGAGCCCTGTGGGACCGCACTGATCACTTCTCTCCAGGATGAAAAGGTGCCATTGTTGAGCACCCTTTGGCTTCGGCCAGTCAACCAGTTACAAATCCATGTAACAGTTACTTTGTCTAACCCACATTTTACAAGCTTGTTTGCAACAATGTCATGGGAAACCTTGTCAAAGGCCTTACTGAAATCAAGATATACTATATCCACAGCAACCTAGGGGTTGTTGGCAGTAAGCAACCCCTAGGATCAACAGGGATTCATTCCCGTTGATCAAGAAGCAACTGCCTGATGTTTCCACCCACCCTTCATGCAAGTGATCTCCAGTTCAAAGATTAGCAACAGTGGTTCTTTTTCTTCATGTTACACTGGAGACTGCTCCTAGGAGTGGGTGGGAATATCATACAGATGCTTCTCAATCAACAGGGGAATGGATCCCTGTCAATCCCAGCAGCTGCTTACTAGTAAAGGATTGGAGGGGTCACACCAGAATTCACTATATAGTAATGTTATTATAGTGCCACATAGTAGGCAATGGTCTTATAAGATTCTGGTACATATTTTGTAGAAATTGCACTGCTTTCTGTTTGAATTTTTGATATATACAAACACATTTTACACAAATATGCCCCGAATAGAAAAATGGTTGAAAAATGTGCAAAACCTCATATAATCTCACCCAGCAGGGAGAAAACCTTGGGATTAGTTTTTCTTGTACTTGAAGATGAAATAAGTGGAGATTTACACCTCTTGCTGTGTTCATTTCCTGCTCTTGCTGCTTTTCAGAAAGATAGATGTTTTAAAAAACAAAAAATATCTGGGGTTTTAGTTTCTATTAATATAATGATTTTAATGTTTTAAATTGTTTTAATGATTTTGTTAGTGATCTCAAGCACTAATATTTTTTACAGGAAAGGTAGGAGAAAAATGCAACCCATAAAATAAAATGTACTGCTTTACTACATGTACAATGTTATGTCTAACTGACTTTATGTAAAGAGACAAGCACCTGTGCAGATGAGCATTTATAGGCAGGATATGAGGAGACCTTTTCTCTCCACTTGTGTATGGGATTGATTCTTCTTTGTATTTTCCCAGTGAAATGTGAATCTGCACTCCCATTTTTTAAAAAAATTTGCTTTGATACCTCCTGATGAAAGATGCTTGTTACTTGTAAAGATTGGTTGGGTCTGATGCTAAATGTTTTTAGATCAAACAGGCACGTTCTTTGTGGGTGCATGGCACACTGTTAATTCAACTCTGTTTTGATCAGTGAACATTACTCCAAAGAAGAAATCCACTGAGCACAGTTAGGCACACTTTTGTATGATTACCAACCTTCCTTTCATGCAGGCCAAGGGATTTACTGTGTACAGAAACTAAGGACCCTTCTCACCCTCTGCGATGCCTTTGTTAGATAACAATTAAAATGATCAGATCGAGCAGCACAATGGAATTCTCTTGCATCTCTTTGTTTTGCTGCTGAATAAATCGGCTAAATAAATCCACTAATCCTGCTTAACTTTCATCAATGCAAACTCTGAACCTAAATGCAACTCTGCAAAACCTGAAGCCAGCATAAAGGAGGATGCCTATCAGGGTAATTAAAATGAATAATAAAAAGATGGCTGTAATCCGCACCCATAAAAATCTGTATGTAAAAAACAGCACCCTACATTCTATGACGGTGCAATAAAGCATAGCATCCTTCTTGACTCACAGATCACTAGCCAAGTAACAATATTAATTTTAATGGATATTTCTCATTTGCTTGGGTGCCAAAAAAACTCTGAATTGTGTGTGCCCTTCTTTCTGTCTTTTATTTTGACATAGTAGATAATCAGCTCTTATATGGTATCCAACCACTGAGAAATCAAATGCAACCTGGAGTGCAGCAATGGCATTAATTGTTTCTATAGTGCATTGATTTTTGGTTCTTTCATATACAGTTGCCCCTCCGTTTTTGTGGATTTGAAATCCGTGTCTCTCACCCGTTCATGGGTGGCAAACAGAGGGAAACAAAATGGGGTGCACCCCCATGGCGCACCCACATGGGTGCATGCTGCCATTCAAATCAATGGGGCTTGAATATTAGCGAGTTTCTGTTTTCAGGGGGAGGGTCTAGAACAGATCCCCCACAAAAAGGGAGGGGCAGCTGTACATTTTTAAAGCAACAACATTTTTATTTTTAAAATATATATATCTGCAAATTAAAATACGATAAAATTAAAAGCAGCCACATTATCCATGCATGCTTCATTGACTTCTGTGAATACTTTTTCATAATAATAATAATAATAATAAGAAGAAGAAGAAGAAGAAGAAGAAGTAAGATCTTGGTCAGAAACTACAGACACATTAGCAAAGAAATATTTAGAAATCATTATAATGCCATAATTACAAGAAAGTGTTCTTGTTACACAAGAACACTTCACATCTGTCATCCAGTGTTTTCATGCTTCTGGTAGTTATTAGCTGAATATTCTTGTTATTACCATTCTGCAAGCAAGCACCATTCTTGAAACTGATTGATGTTTAGGAATAAAACACATTTATTATATGTTGCCATCTCCTAAAGACCAATCTTATACACCAGAATTCCTCCACAGAAATGATGATACCTCATCTTTCTGGAACTAATCAATGCAGAAGAAAGTTAAAAGGATGAAAACATGATATCTTCTCACTTCCCCTCCCTGAACAACTTTCATTGCATTGTATCACTACTAAGCTACAAAATGACAATGGTATTTCATCTGCCAAAGGTGACATTGGTGGAAAATGTCTTTATTCAGCTTGAGACATTTTATACAGGCAGAGAAAATAGTTTGTTCCCTATACTACATAAGGAGTTTATACTGTGTGAGGAATTGACCTGGAAAATTAATACATGTAGGATATAAAGAGCCCCTTACGGCAAGTCAGATGAATGACCCGAAGAGGTTTGTTTTTCCCATTCCCTGCTATTTGAAATTTAGAGTTCTGACATCCTTCCTGTTTGTTCTGGAATCATTTTTATGCTGCCTTTGTATAACATACCCTGTCATTCTGTGGAGTGAGACATCTAATTCAGGAAGCAGAGGCAGTGAGAGTTTGCAGAGAAATTCAAGGCATCAGTGGACAGAGTTGTGTGGGTCATGCAGTCTATCCGCTGACCCATAAGCTAGTCTCCTGTTCCCATGTCTAGTCTGAGATAGTTGTTGTGTCACCATTGGTGAAGTAAGGTATGACTGCCAGTCTAGGCTTCTGTGTATAGAATGAAGAGCACCATGTCCATTTCTTCAGACATCAAAATATCTTGGTCCAGTTTTGTGCCTCTCTATGCATTGTTCATTAAATATATGAAGGTTTTTATTGTTGTGTTTTAATGTTATATATGCATACTACCCTAAAAACTGTTTAGGTGAAGAGCCAGTTTTTGAATATCGTGATGGAGGAGTAGTAGCAAATTGTATTGCTACCTCTCTGGGATGCTATGGATTCCTACACTGGCCTAGACTACATGATCCTATGACAGCTAGTGATTTTATGAATGGTGATTCACCATCAGGAATGATGAATCTGTGAATGGCGGAAATGATGCGACCTTCAGGCTGTGTCTAAGGTGAATACAAAACATATATGACTTTCATATTTAGAGTTGGATCCCATTTCCAATCTCATTATATATATTTCAAAACCTGAAGAAATCTGAAATCCCAAACAGTCCTTGTCTCAAGCATTTCAAATTTGGGATCTTAAGCTATATTCAGTTTCTTGGCAAAGTTACTTTTCTTTGAAACTCATCCATTTTCCTTCTGTGAAATGGGTATCAGAGTAGAAGATGTTGTGCTCAAGAGTTATGGAACTCTGATGTTTTCTCTGTTTCTGTTTAGGTTCCTGGAAAAGTTATTTTCTTTTAGACTCAGATAATTTGCAAACTGGGTGTTAAGTGTGACTAGTTATGTCAACCATGGAAGCAATTATTCATGGGAAGCCCTTTCTCCCCTATGTTGTGAGTGTATACATGTAACTCTCTCAAATTTCTAGATGTGCTGGCCAGTCCCAAAAAAAATTGGAAGCCACTGTTTTATTAAATAGCAATCTCATACTTCCTTTGATATATCTACAAGGCACCTATATTGGGGCACTGATTGTAAGCATATTTAGCTCAGTTTAATCAATGAATCAGCTGAAAAAACAATCAATTAAAATCCCTTCTCATCAGTTGGCAGCCTTAATTGATATGCACTTTTTTCTTGTTACACTCCCAGCTTCCCTGTAAAGAATATTAAATACTATGATAATCAGACTTCCACATGTCAACTAGACAACTTATGTACAGAAAACACTTGTTACATTTTTTGTGAATGCAAAGGAATACTTCTATCTATGTGTCCTGAGCAAGAACATTGAGTATACAATGTGCTAATATAGCTGAATTTCTTTCTACCAAAGGTTCTAAATAACAGCTTTTTGCTAAAATCTAGATTAAAACAAGTAACAAAGAGTATAAGGGAAATCTTTATCCCAACAGTCCATAAAGGGTAATAAAAGTGTCTGTCTAAATAGCCCAGGAGAGAATAGTGTAAGTAAGCAGTGGCTAAGCTCTGAAAATGAATAAACTCTTTCAAAGAGAGAATTGAGATCTCTCATATGCAGACAAATTGTGAATGAAAAGGCACAAAGCTACTGACAAAAAGCGTTTGCCTCCAATTATAGCTGAGGAAAAAATGAAATAAAACTTTGGCCTCGTTCAATAGAAGATGGATTTCTCCAAGGCTCTGCTTCATTTAGACAAGACTTTCTACTCCTGAGAACAAAATCATGTTTCATGCTCAGCCACCTTTCAAGGTAGTTGGCATCCATCCATGGACCTAACATTTGAATAAATGTAGCTAGTAAATAGTAAATAAGTTTAAATACAACAATAGACATTACACATAAACCAGGGATTACCTCAGTAGTCTGAGCCTACAGATTTGTCTTTTTCTTCTTCTTTCATGTATATCCTAGTGCAGCGGTTCCCAACCTGTGCTCTGTGGGGCTCTTAGGGCTCCATGAGTCAAAAAATTTGGGAACCCCTGCCTGCCCTAGAGTGCAGTTAACTGGTAGAATCAGGGACCAAGGAAGGAGCAGTCTCTCCAACCAGGTCCATGTGAGGAAGAATGCATTTCATGGATGTAGCTAATGCAGTGAAAAAAATGGGTATCATGATCCAGATAAAAATACTGTCCCTAGCTGAAATTTTATTTCAGCTCGCCAATTTCTAGTATTGCAGTTATTTAGATCTTCAAAGAAAGGGGGCAAACAGAGTTACTAAGGGAACACAAGCACACAAGATATAATTGTTCTAGGTATGAACAATTTTCAATAGCTCACTCTCTAAAAAGCAAGAAACTTGGGGACTGAAAGAACATTTCAATGGAGAAGGTAAGAATTCTTGTTTGAAAGGGGCAATGCGCCATTTTAGCCTCTCACCCTCATAGCTACCTCCATGATGCAGTTTGCTATAAGCAGAAAGCACAAACTGGATGCCATTTTGGGGGACAATCTAAAGTCAGTTAAAGCCATGCAATAATCTTCCCAGGATATATCTTTATCTGTAAAAGTACCTATAGATGCCTCTCCATCCACATTTAATAAACTATAATGAAAACACCTACAGATTATGGGAAAGAAGGTGTGATACAATCAAAAATGGTATGCATTGTTCATAGTTGGTGGTTTCTTCGCTATAGAATTCGTTTAGAGTTGGGAAGACAGTCTGTCATCGATAATATTCACTTGATCATGTGTATTTCACTATGACTCGTTTTTCTATTAATTCTAGGTGTTTCACAAACTGCCACACGGAAATACAAATGGCTAATTCTCAATGCAGATATACTTTCCCTTTCATAAATCCTTAATATCCTCAGCTGTGTCTGTCAACCTATAAAATAGTCTTACTGTAGAAAAGAAACAGCACAAAAATAATACTCTTGTTTATCTGTAGGCTAAGGAAAGCAAAGGAACAGTTATTTCCAAATGCTGATGTGAATAAAGGAAATACTGATACTTCTGAAACAGTGAAGAACCTGATGTTGATCCTATTGACTCTTAAGAGCATATCCCAAATGATGGATATCACATGAAGTAGTTTAACCATCATTTCTTCTTCTCTGGAAACTGAGAAGTTGAAACTTTACAAGGTATTGATCTCTAACAGATCATTGTCAGCGCCTTATCAAATTACAGTTTTCAGAATTCTTTTGGGGAGAACATCCATGACAGCTAAACTGGTATAAAGCCAGAATGTGGTTGTGCTATAGACAGAGATTGGGATGAAATCTAATTCTCAAGATGGCTCCCCAGTGCATCAGAGTCTATCAGCTTTTGGACTGACTGCACTTATTTGAAATTGTTTTTTCCTCTTAAAAAAGGAAATTCAGTGCTACAATAGTAGATTTTATTCTGAAACATGGCAGCAGTTGCACCTCCTTGCATACACACACAAACACACACAAACATGTCTCTACACTGGTTTTCCTCTGCATATAAATGAATTCATTGGCCATTTTGAAAGATGTGCTTGCTGCACTGTTTCATTAAGCTACTGCGTTATCGGGTAATTGTTTAAACATAAAGCCATAGCACTATCAAAAAGGAAAGGTGAACTAATGGCATTTGCAAATGTCAGGGATTATCTTAACACTTTTATTATAGTTTATAAAAAGAAGGTTCAGGGCATTCCATGGCAATTATTTCCATAGAAATTGGTTATTTAAATAAATTGCTAATTATCTGGATATGACAGTATTGAAAACCCTGCTAATGAGTTATGTGATAAGTGCAGCTTTTGAAGGCCACCTACAGGTGGAAGAGAGCAAAAGCAATATTGAATTATTATCCCAAATGAGGAGGTGGATGCAGCTATCTTGTTTGTAATATTTACATCAGGCTGTGTGAACACTTCCCAAATGTCATGTTGTTGACTTCAAGTTTATGAAGATTGTCTCTGTTAAGGAAGGTTAGACTTCTCCATTTGCTTCATTTGCTTGTTTGCCCTAATCCTTAAAATGTCTAGTTTAATTAGTATTTACGGTAACATATTTACAATGAGCGAATAGCAAATGTTTCTAGATTAATTCCCATTCTGCCATTTTGAGTGCTGACATTTAGTTTATTTAACCAAAATCTTCTATTATTATATTAAGCCATTTTATTAACTTTAGTAGAATGAAGACAGCTGTTTATTTGATGGCTAGCCTGCTGGGGTGGAAAAAATAATGTGAACGTAAGCACACTTATTTGGAAGTTTATTCATGAGCCTTGTCTCAGGATGAGGTGGTGGAAACATGCATCTTGTTTATCTTGAATTATAGTGCGCTGTCCCCAGATCCCAGGTACTGGTACGGATTTGAAAATTTGCTTCCCTTTAACTTTGTTTATACCCAAGAAGGTCCCAGGAGTTCTGTATCTCTATACTATTGACAGGCACCAACCAAGCAGTTACTGAAAATGTAGCCACATTTTATGCTGTGGCTCTTTAAACAGTGTTAGAGATACTGAGTGAAGTCAGATTGTTTTGAATATGTTCTATCATAGTGTTGGATATCTTACTAATCCTACTAATTAAATTCAATCCATTTATGTTGTACAGACTAGTTGGATACAGTTTGAATTTTATTCCTTATTTGTTTTGGTCTAAAGACAAGAATAAAGTTATTTTTATTTAACGATTGCCACATTCAGTTGAATTAACTGCACTCGAATACCGCTAGTATCTTTGGATTGTCTATCCACAGATTCACCACTGCTGAGTTTAGTCCTGAGAGACTTTCTTTGACAACCCAAAGAGAGGGAACAGTTATCAAAAATGGTATTCTGTGGGCCATGCTGTTGGAACCCAGCTCATACATGGTATGACCCTTGAATGATATCAAAGATCAAAGGTATTGCACAGATGGGTTGCAAAGTAGGAGCAAGTAATTCAAAATACTTGGGCTAAAACAAAACCCTTGCATCTAACTCCAAAGGTTAAGCAATGGGACTTGAGAGAAACTTAAGTGTTAGAATCTGGGGGGCTTTTATTAAGTTGTCCCACACCAAGGTGGAACTCTACAAAGCTACCAGTGAATCCCAAAGTATGTATGGACAAAGCAGTTTAGAGATAGATTTAAATGTAATTAGCATTTTGCATTGTGTCTGGAAGACAAAAAGGAACGTGTTCATATGTTAAAACAATGATACAGTGAAGGCATGGAGACTTACTCAGCATGCATGCGCATGCATGATCTTTCTCACAAACACACACACACAGTCACACAAAGAGAGAGAGAGAACAGCAATACATGTAGATACACGACATACTGATAGTATTGTCACTTGTTTTTCTTTTAATAACAGCAGAGTATCCAAAATTACCCTCAGTTCACTAAAAATAAATTGTATGTTTAATATTCTGTTAGCTTCTTAGTTTATTCTTAGTTCATGTTTAATATAGTGTTGAATGAATCTTAAATTTAATTTTGCAAGGAAGATCCATGCTGTAATTACTGTAACATAAATAAATTAGAGCTAAATTTTGCTTTGCTGCATGCAGTATGCTGCTGAGAATTATGATCCAATTTCATTGTTATGCCAGGAACTCTATACAATAGATATTGCAGAAAGGGGTGTCCCTCCCCTCTAGTATATGTTTGACTTTTCTTCATAGGGTAGAAAACCAAAGCGACTTCTAAGCTCCAAAATGTATGGCAAGAGAAATGATGAAAGAGAAGGATCTCTCTCTCTCTCTCTCTCTCTCTCTCTCTCTCTGAGGACTATTTATCATTCTTTAGCAAAAATAATCATTCAGTCATGCCATAATAGTATGCACAAGAAATGATAATTGTATCATTTTCTAATGCATATCACAGCCTTCATCTAGTAGGCAATATCATATTTGCTCAAGTAACATCATGGATTCTTCTGGTCACTGACATCAGTTTATTTATGCGTGTTCTTTGTCATTTATGTACTGGAAACTATGGACTCAAAGATCCTTGGTGGTTCATTGGCAGTAGAGTTATTCCTCATGCTGGGTAACGATAATCTTACTATGGACATCATTACTATCTGGCATGATCCAGCCACATTTGCCCGCCACTGGAATATAACTTGGGAAGGAGGGGACAATGCATTATAATCTGAAAGAGCAAGGATGAAAAAGCACTATGACTTTAGGAGGACTCTTACCAGTCTCATTAAGATTGATTTTGTTAAGCTAACTGCAAATATCAAGCCATCCATTAATGCCCAGTGGGAATTCTTTGCCCTCTCTCATTCCCCTTTGTGATCTTCTGTTTTGCTGTGATCTTTACTTTCTGCTCTTTATGGTCCTTTTGCAAAAACAAATCCCCATCTTTGGTCAAATGTTGGTCAGTGTTGCTAAAGAACTATATATTCAGAATTATTTCTATCTTGTTGGTTAGAATTCAGTACCTAATTAAGCTTCACATACACTACACTTAGGATTCAAGAATTATTCTGTCTGCTACTTAGTCATATGTGTGCAAAGCAAATAGTTTTAATATTCTTTGTCACCAATGAAGACTTGTTCTGTCATGGCATACTACCAGGCAGTGTTCTTATTGGTTCTGGAGCAGATGTGGATCGGCTGCAAGTTCGGTGTTGAAAATGGAAGAAATGCTGGAACAGGAACAGGTGAATAATGAGAAGGAATCTGCGCTGAAGCAGCTGAAGGTGACATAACCCTAGAGGATCATTCATATGCTGAATCAGGAGCAGATGTCAATAGAGACAGCTTGTCTGAAAATTTGGATGCTGATTCAGTAGCAACTAGCATTGATGGGAGAGGCTTATCAGACATGCTGTTTGTAAAGACCAATGTTGACGGTAAAAAATGTGGGCTGTTAAGAGGGAGGTGACATTTTGCTGGAGGCAACAAGCACAGAAGAAACATCTTTCAAAAAATGACAACACATCAGACTTTTTTCAATGTTCAATTGAAAAACCACATCAGCAAACAAATTATTGGTGTGTGTGTTTTTAAAGAAAATGCAGTGGCACAGTGTAGCTTTTGTAAATGACAGTAAGAATGGGATGTGGCAGACCCTTCTCAAGTAGCCTCCCCTTCAAGGGACTGTAGCATGTCCTTTAGTGTAGTGTTGTGTCTGCTGATGTCTGGCGGTTCAAAGATGAAATCAAGAATATGTGCAAGCATAAATAAAATGAAAGTGAATGATATATCTATAATGATGAACAAAACCATCCATCCTGGACAAGATAAGAACTTGTAGGACAATCCTGTCAACTATAGGCTACCTATGCTTCATCCCACCCTCAAGTTCCTCAGGAACTTAGTCTGACAAAGGACTTTATCACACCAGGCTTCCCTCCTCCCTCACAACAATCATATTAGTATAGGGAATGGAAACATATCAGTTTGAAAACATTCAATATCACCCTTGTTTGCAGTCGTGGGAGTGTGCTGCTTTGGCAGTCCATGGTTGCTTCTCTACCATGTCTGTAACCCCACCTCCCATGCATTTCAATACATTGATGAAGTTGTTTTTATTCTGTTATTTTGGTTTTTAAATTTTTATTATTGCTGTAATTACATAATCACAATGAGGAAAAAACCAAAAGGTATGCAGTAAAAACAATCTTAGCCAGTGAAGGGGAGGGGGAGGGGAGGCAAATCACCCCCATTCCTCATGACATTTGTCAATTGTTATTGACATGGAAGGGATCTAGTGCACTAAGTGACTGATGGAATAAAAACAATATTAGGAACCTATTGATGGGTTTTCCCTGACGATGAAAAGGTGCACTACAGAAACAAAGGAAATGCAAAGCAGAAACTGATTAGAATATGCTAATACCTTGTTTTAATTCCTATTTACTGGCTCATGTGATAAAATTAAAACTTTTTTTTTCTTTATCATGGCAGGTCCCTTGATATCTTACTGCAGGCTTAGTAGTATTTAGTTGCAAATGTCTGGTTACTTATAATTAATTCATTTCCTCCAAAGAATGGTGTTATTAACATTGTTGTTATATGCCTTCAAACTGACTCCAACATATTGCAACCTTCTCACAGGGTCTCTCCTGTCCTTTGCTGTCCTTTGCTGAGCGAAGCATTTGCTGGGTTTTTTTTGGTCAGTTAGACCATTTGCAGGTTATGTTTCCTCACCACTTTTCCTATTCTGTCTGTGATTTCTTTGATGTATGGTTAAAATACCTTCTTTTTGGGTGGTTGTTTGTCTTCACTTCTATGGATTTTTTTCTGGGTCTGGCAATGCTTCTGATGTCTGAGCTGGAGTAACCATCCAGTCTAGGTGCTTCAGGAAGTGGGGTTCACTGATCCTTTTTGCCCGGTCTACCAGTGTTTTTATTGTGCTTGTTTTTTGTCTTGGGTCGTTGTTAGAGTTCTTGTGTAGGTACATGTGTAGGTTTTCTGTATAATGTGTGGCCCAACCATTGGTTTGGTTTGGTTTGTGGATGACCAGGACATCCAAGAATGGCAATGTTCCTTCCTTTTCTTTTTCCATTGTGAATTGGATGTTTGGGTAGATGTTGTTCAGATGGTTCAAAAACATGGTATCTTCTTTTCTGTGGCTCTAGATGGCGAAAGTGTCGTCCACATATCGGAACCATGTTGTGGGCTTTTTTAGTGCTGTTTCCAGGGCTTGCTTTTTGAAGTGTTCCATTTAAAAGTTTGCTATCACAGGGCTCAGAGGGCTTCCCATTGCTACCCTATCTCTCTGCCCATAGAATCCATTGTCTCACTGGAAGTAGCATGTGGTGAGGCAATGTTTAAACAGGGTTGTGATGTTGTCTGGAAAAATTTGTTGGATGAGTGCCATGGTGTCTGTTAAGGGGACTTTGGTGAACAAGAAGATCACATCAAAGCTGATTAATCTCTGGGTTTGAGTTTGAGGTTGTTGATTTTTTTTTTCTATGAAGTGAGCTGAGTCCCTGATGTAGTGGGGGGTTTGCCTTATGTGTGTTTGCAATTGTGTGGCCATGCCAACAACTATCAGGTCAGAATGCACAGGGAAGCCATTGAAATCCATAAGCACCTGGACAACTTCAACAGGAAAGAAGAAACCCTTAAGGTAAACTAAGGCCCGTTACAGACAGGACTAAAAGTGTGTGCTCTGCGCGTGCTAGGGTTAGAAAGGAGCGTCCTTTCTGGACGCTCCCAATACTAACATGCGCGGAGCGCACACAAAATGGCGGCGGCCATTCCACACAGCCGCCGCCATTACGACGTCACAACCATGCCGCCTCCAAACGAGGTGGCATGGATGTGACGTCCTTGCGCTGCGCGAGGGCACTTAGAGCGCCCTTTACGTGGCGTAAGAAGGAGCTCCGAAACGGAGCTCCTTCTGGAGTTTGCGTCGCTGGCGTAGACTTCAGACAGCTGCACCAGCGGCGCAGAGGAGAAAGGAGCCAAGTGGCCCTTTTCTCCTCCTCTCCTCTGCCGCAGGGTGTCCTTGGGGCTTGAAGCCCCAAGGACACCCCTTTCCAGGCCGCGGGGAAGCAGCCTTTTGCCACTTCCCCGCGGCCTGGAAAGCGGCAGATTGGGGCTTCGGAAGCTGCTGGTCTGGCAGCTGAGGCCCCGATACAGCAGGGAAAGGGCGGGTGCAGGCTGCCCCAAACGGACAGTCTGTAACCCGCCAAAGTTTGGCTACCAGTCCTGAAAAACACCAAAATCAAGATCCATCCCATTCAAATGAAAACCACCCAGGGTGAGACGGGTTTCCTAACAGACATTGGATCATTAATTAAATAGACACCCTGAGGCCTTGCCATTCAACAAAAGACCAACACAGAGATTAACATGCAAATCACTTCCCCTCAACCAACAGTATATTGGTTCTCCTCAACCCACTCTCTTCCATGCCAGCATTCTCTGAAGATGCCAACCACAGTTGTCAGTGAAATGTCAGGAAAAAAATCTTCTAGAACGCCACCTCATAGCCTGAAAAACCCACAAAAAACCATGGATGAGAGCTGTGAAAGCCTTTGACTTTCCAATATATGAATTTCTTTGTCTCCCATTCCAATAATGCATTTTCTTTCTTTCTTTGTGCAGGAAATGCCATCAGACCCATAGCCCTTCGAGCAGTTTCTGCAATTTCTGGTGCTCTTCCAGGCTTCCCTATACTCGCTACAGGAGGCATTGACTCAGCTGAAAGTGGCTTGCAGTTTCTTCATAGTGGTGCTTCTGTTTTACAGGTATTTTTGTTTTACTTTTTTAAGTTGTAACAGAAAACACAATAATGATTTAACTTAAAAATGTGGTGAGCAATATGTCCTACATGCATTCCTTATTCCCTTCTCTGTTTATGGAAATAAATGTGTGAACTGTATGTGAATGGAGAAAGAAAATCTACAATCCATCTACAACCTGGACTTCTCCTGCTGCTTTTTCAAGAATGGGATTTGCTTGAAAACTGGTACCAGGCATCTTCTATAAACTGTTCCCCAATATCTATTCCCCTTCCATTAGACCTTGCAGTTTTGCTCGCTATTACTCACACGCTATCACTCACACAAACTGGCTGATTTAAATTCTAAAGGGGGGGGGGAAGAATTTCAAACAGAAATCAGCAAGAACATCCTAATGGAACAGCCTGGCTCAGAAAGTGGTGGACATTCCTTCATTTGAATTTTTAAAACCTTAGGCGAGCCACTTATCAGTAATCGATTTATTACTTCAGGATTCTAGGGATTCTGTGATTTTAGCATTGTTAAAAAGCTATGGATGAGATATGAAACTAGAACAAATCATGGAGTCTACAATAATAATGCAAAGTGATGGTGTTTTCTTATACATGTTCTAACTCCTGTTTATTGAAATGGTATTTGCACAAGAGAGTTTGCTGGCAAGATATAGACACAAATATGTGGGTATCCTAAAGTCCTGTTATTCCTCCCTAATTCAATTTCTGGGTTAAGCTAATAATAGTTGGCTAGTAGAGATGAAATCTGCCCTGTTCTGGTTTTCTTGTTTAAGGAAATAATGAGAAATTTTAGCAATTTTCTTCCTGTGGCAAGAAAGCCTTCCAAAATCAGGAAGTTTCCAAAGGCTATATGCAAAGTGAGACTTATCCTGTACAAAAATTGCTGGTTTTATTTTGCACCAAAGCCAGCATTTTCTATGCAGGAAATATAATTGCAATAAAAAAATATTGGTGTGTATAAATATTATCTCTCATGCAGAAAATGTTGTTTCCTATCCAAAACCAACTATTTTCTGAGCAAAATCAAAAACAAATAAGTGCAAATTTTGTGCAGAATATGACCCAAACTACAGTGATTCTCATCAGTCCAAAATTCTTTTCTCATCTCAATATCTGAAAAAGATGCTTTTGAACCAGTTTTCAAATATTTCAAACATTCTTTCCATCCTGAATGGCTAAGGGATGAGAAAGAGAGTTGAAACTAACACTGGAATTTGGTTGATTAGTCCCAACTAGGGTAACCCCTATGGCTCAATGGTTAAAACATGAGCCAACAGATTGGTAAATCCTTTGATTTAATGGTTCTATACAAGTTAAGACTATTATTCATTAATTTATTAAAATATATTTATCCCATCCTTTTAACATGAGATCTCATGATGGAACACCAAAAGAAAATGTAACAAATTTAAAGAATTTCAAATTAAAATCAATAAATAATTTTAAGAGATAAAAATGTATTAAACAATTCAAACAAATTAAAGAATAAAAGAGCAAAAGATCTGCTGCAGGATTTAGGCTCTGGTGTCTCATTTACATGTATGATGCCCTTCTCGTCTCTCAGATACTTCCATGTGGCACATATTGCTATCATTTTACAGCCACTGAGAAATTTACATTGTATTATACAAACCTCATCTGTCATAGAAAAAGTGCTAATGTTGTTTGGGACTCAGGGTGTAATTTTTTTTTTCCTTTTTTCATTCTTGTGCACAAGGACAAGAAACTCCATGGGTTTTCTCTCACTTGTAAGATTGTGAGATATTTTCTAATGGTATTGATGAGTGATCTTAAATTTTTGAGAACAACTGTTGTGCAATTTGCACCAAAGTATTATAACTGCTGCCTTGTCATATGGGTTTGTACAAATCAACAATGTGGAATGAGTTGTTTAATCAGCCTGCCCCTCTTATGTTGTTGTTGCATGATTTCAAGGCTTACATTTCTGATTTACAGGGAACCTGTCATGGGGATTTTCTCAACCGGAGTTTGCCATTGCCTTCCTCTGTGGCTTAGGCTACATCCTCACTGCAGAAATAATCCAGTTTGACATCACTTTAATTGCCATGGTTCAATGCTATGGAACCCTGTGATTTGTAGTTTGCTGTGGCACCAGAGCTCTCTGACAGAGGAGACTCAATGTATCACAAAACTACCAATCCCAGAATGCCATAGCATTGAGCCATGACAGCTAAAGTGGTGTCAAACTGGATTATTTCTGCAGTGCAGATGTAGCCTTAGAAAATATGACCTGCCCATGTTCACTTAGTGGGGTGCTCATGGTTGAGGAAGGTTTTGAAACCTGACCTTCCAGAGTCCTAGGCATTCAGACTTGTACCCCACACTGGCTCTCCTTTCCCCACTCCCATTACATAAACTTTTATTCTGTCCTTTACATGTATAGATGTTGCCACACTACAGAATTAATACAGCTTGACACCACTTTAACTGCCATGGCTCATTGCTATGGAATCCTGAGATTTGTAGTTTGTTGTAGCACTAGAACTGGCAGAGAAGGCTAAATATCTCACAAAACTACAAATCTTAGAATTCCATATCATTGAACCATGGAAGTTGAAGCAGTGTATTACTAAACTGTATTAATTCTGCAGTGTAGATGCAGCCATGTGCTTTACTTTACAAAGAGGGAAACACCATTTTGCATGGAGACTTTCAGACTTATGGAAACCTCGGTGAAGGAATAATGGCTTGTCTTGGGAGCTTATCGCTCACCTTTTTAAATAGGCATCAGCCTCCCAGGCTGGAGCCAGGACACGGGATGGAGGTGGGGATTATCGCTCACTAAATTGCTACCGAAACATTGGCTGCCATCAGCCTGGGTCCAAGCCGGGTCCCAGCCATGCTTTGCCAGTAATTTTTAGAAGCTGGAAAGCTTCTGACTTCTAAAAAGTGCTGGCGGAGCATGGCTGGGACTCGGCTTGGACCTAGGCTGACGGCGGCCGGCGGGAGGCTGGAGCCAGTTTAAAAGAGTGAGCGATAAGCTCTTTGCGCTCTTACTGGAGGCAAAACTATCCTCAACAGACTCTAGTTAAGAATGAGAAATGTTCAAAATAATCTCCACATATCTGCCTACAACCTTGGTACTGATCTGACTGTAAGCAAAGTCTTTCATTTCTTACTTTGGATTCCTTAAACTGGAGGAGTATTTATTTCCACCAAAAAAGGAAAAGAAAAAAGTATGATCAACAAGGGAATGCTCCACTGATTTCATTTATGACTGCTAATTAGAACTGAACCTCAACCAAAGGAATATAAAACTTGCCACAATTTGTCACCAAGCCTCTGAAGATTTTCATTAAATTGTTATATTAGCTAAAATATATTGCAGTGTTCTTTCCAACTTGCTTAAGGACTTTGATTTGACTTCAAAAATTGATGTCTTGATTACTTTATTAAGACATAGTTAGACAGAATGATTAGAGAGCCAGATCGGTCCATTGTTACTCCTTTTGTTGGAACTTGTGTTTAATAATCTATATTTTTGTATGACAGAAAAGAGAGCCAAAGGAAACTATACAATGCATAGAAATGCTGAACTTTGGAGTAACCCAAACTAACTTCTATAGATCTAGGAAATATTGAGCCTCAATCCTATCAAATAGAGGCAACCTTATTCCTAAAATTGTCAAAAATAACTTGTCAAGAAAATTTCCCGCTGAACCAAGATTCTTAAATAAAGATGTACCATATAGAAGATGACACTGGACTTGTTAACTGCCGTCAAAAAGCGGTTGCCCAACTCGGCGGGCTGACCGCTTTGCCGCTAGACGCAGCGAACGACTACAAGCCCCAGAGTGCTCTGGGGCTTGCCCGAGCTCCCTATTGGTGCGCGGGGCGAAAGGGAGGCCCTTCCACCCCGCGACGCTCTGGGAGCTGGGCTCGGTGACCGGGAGTTCCAGTCCTCCAGGGCAGATGATTGGTTCAGCTGCCCTGGAGGAGGAGTCTCCTGGTCAGGTGGTACTGAGGGCGGGGCTTAGGCCTATATAGGCCGTGCTGCCAGCCCTGGCCCTCAGTCGGCGCTTGGCTCCGGATGGTTAGGAGCCAAGCAGGAAGGGAGGAGGAGCGGAGCCTTCTCCCACCCACCCACCGCTTGGGTTTGGGTTTTTTGTCACAACTTTGGAGCGGCAGCATAGGCCAGGATCTGCACGGTGTGGTACCAGGGCTACAGAGCTCTGGTTTGGGAGTCAGTCGGGACCCGGGAGCGAATAAGGCAGGTGTATGGCCATTGCGGGGGCCATAACGCGAGAGCGCCTCCCGGTGACTAGGGGCTTAGCGAATATGTGAACTCATGGCAGAGATGCAGTCATACGGTGGTCCTTAGCCCCTAGGTCATCCCAATGCCTGGTGGGTGCCAGGTTGTGGTTAATCAGACAAACATGGGGTTGTTTGATTTCGCAGATCCTGACCTCATGCTTTGTGCCAACTCTACCAATGGTTTGCTTAATAAAGTTGTGGCCTTTCCTCCAACACGGTCTCCTGTGGTTATTCGGCAGCAGCATCTGAGGCAATCCACCTTCGACTTAGGGTGACCCTATGAATGACAGACCTCCAGCATCTAATATGCACGGCAGAATTAATGCAATTTGACAACCCTTTAACTGCTATGGCTCCATGTTATAGAATTCTTGGATTCATAGGCCTGTTACATACTGCCAAAATAAAGCTGCTTGGGGTCTCTTTGGAGGTATGCTATTTAAATGATGCATGGGTCCTAAGAGTCCGGAGGTTGCGCCAAAGCCACACTCAATTCCTAAGCACTGGGGTGCAGCTTTGGTGCAGCTTCCAGATTCTTAGGATGCATGCATCATTTAAACAGCATACCTCCAAAGAGACCCCAAGCAGCTTTATTTTGGCAGTATGTAACAGGCCATAGTTTTGTGAGATATTTAGCCTTCTCTGCCAGAGCACTCTGGTGCTTCAGCAAACTACAAATTCCACAATTCCATAGGATAAGCCATGGCAGTTAAAGCAGTCTTTTTAGCAGCCTACGGTATCTCTAGAACTCTTCTTCAGCATCACATTTTAAATAAGCTGATTCTATTACTGTCCACTTTCTTCACTGTCCAGCTTGCACAACCATACATAGAAATTAGAAATTCAGTGGAATCAACAATCCTCACTTTAAGTATTTAATGATATATCTTTATACTTCTTGTCTAGTTCCTTCATAGCTGTCCTTCCTAGTATTCTTTTGATTTCATGACTGCAGATTCCATTCTAATTAATGACTGAACCAAAGTATGGAAAGTCTTGAACAATTTCATTGTCTTCATTTTCTGCTTTAAAGTTATAAATCCTCTGTGGTGGTTATTTTTATTTTGTTAACGTTCAACTGTAAACCCATCTTTGCATGTTCTTCTTTGACTTTCTTCAGTAATTGTTCCAAGTCTTTTCTGTTTTCTGCCAATAGCATGGTGTCATCTGCATATCTTAAATTATTGATATTTATTCCTCCAGTTTTCAGAAGTCCTTCCTTTGGGTCTAAAACTGCTTTATATATGATAAATCCAGCATACGAGTTAAACAGTTAGGGTGATATGATGGAGCCTTGCCTCACTCCCTTGCTAATTGGAAACCATTCTGTTTCACTGTATGCTGTTCTGATGGTACCATATTTTCCTGAGTACAGGTATTCACCAGGACAGTCAAATGATGTGGCACACACATTTCTGAAAGAGCAATCCATAGCTTTTCATTATCTGCACAAGCAAAAGGTTTGCTATAATCTGTAAAGCACAGTCTGGTTTTCTTCTGAAACTCTTTGATGTACGCCATTATCCAACGTACAGTCCCTAGAGCTTCTTCCTTTCCTAAACCTTGTTTGGATATCTGACGTTTCTTCCTCCATATATGGTAAAAGTGTTTGTTGTATAATTTTGAGCATCACTTTGCTTGAATGCGAAATTATTGCAATGGTTCTGTGGTTACTGCAATCCCTGGTATCCCCTTTCTTATATATTGAGTATTTCTAATCTATGAACCATTCTTTTGTTTTCCATATTTGTGGATAGATTTTAGTTCTGCAGGTTTTGTCTGAAGCTTAAAGCAGCTGTACTGGTATGCCATCTGTTCCTGGTGATTTATTTCTCCCAAATGCTCTGAGTGCAGCTGCCATTTCAATTTCTAAAATTGGAGGTTCATCTTCACATAGTTCTTCCTCGAATGATCTGTCATCCTTTCTTCTTTTCTCTGTTCTGTTCTCGCAGATTTGAGATCCGCGCCCCTCAGTTATCCGCGAGGGGGCAAACGAAGGGAGTTAATGGAGGCGCACTCCCTGGGAGGCATAGAGGCACACGCCAGAGGCGTGCACCCATACGCCCCCAGGAAGTGCACCTCCATTCAAGCCAATAGGGCTTGAATATGCACATTCCGGATCCCCGCGAAAAAAGAGGGCTGACTGCAGTTCTGTGCATTGTTTCTATAATCTTTTTTTAATTTCTGTTTAGTCATATAATATGTTCCTCTGCTGGTCATAGAACATCCGCACACTTGGTTTAAATTTTCCTTTGACTTCTCAGGTCTTGTGGAAGAGGTCATTTTTACCTGATTTTTTGTTGTCATCTTCAATTTCAGTGCATTGATTTTTATAGTAATTTTCCTTATCCCTGTGCACAAGTCACTGAATAGTTGCATTCAGGCTTCTGACTTATGCCAGTGGGTAAGTAAAGCTGGGGCATTCTTTATTCCTGGTGGGTATTCTACCACTGAGATATGGTACACTTAAATCAGGGGTGCTTAACTGCCATAGGGACTACATTAGCCTCCAGGAGATGTCAGAGAGCCCCCCCCCCCCCCCCATCTGTTTCTGTCCAATTTTACTTTTGCTTCTCGTCTGTCCTTGATGGCCCAAAGAGTTTAATATGTCATCCATTGAAGCTTCTTTGCAGAAAAGGGGACTGCAAATATTATCTTCTTGCATTATTTCCCTGATAATATCCTTGGCTTCAGTCCAGAGGTTTTCTGGCTCCCAGTAAGTTAGGCTTATTAGTGCAAATCTATTTATTTGTTTGTTTGTTTGTTTGTTTGTTTTACATTATTGTTAAATTCTATGGGTATGTTCTTCAGGTTGTGTTTTGGTACAATAATTGATCACATATAAACCGCTATAGTATTCCTCAAAAGTTTTTAATGTTGCCAAATTATCCACTATAAATTGATTTTCCTTGGCCTGAAAGAGATGGCCCAAAAGGGCTACTATCAGGCTGCATTTGGGGGGTGACGTTCAGATCACCCATGCCCCAAACATGGCTGGAAGCTGCTCTGGTCAGGGCTCTTTGCCAAAGAACTGGCCTAAAAAGGAGTAGTAAAGTACTGCTTCTTTTTGTCAACCACAATCAAGGCTTGTGCGGCTGCTGAGATCCTGGCGTGAACAGTGGCTTTGTGGTCCTGGCGTAGACCTTTTGCGCTATCTGCTTCACTACCTTCCTTTATTCCTTTATTCTTTCCTGTCTCAGCTTATAAGAAAGCCAGTTATAAATGTGGTTTATAAAAAAGGCAACCACATTATTCAAGCAACCCAAGAGGTGTGAACATCACCCGATGGTTAATATGGAAATCAAACAGACTACATAATGGGAAACAGAAGATTGAGAAGTTCTCTCTGCAGAAAAAAGACCAGGAGGAGATTGTTGCACAGGATGTGAATTGCTAATATCAAAAATCATGTATGATAACAGCAGCTTGATTGTTATTTATACAAACTTGGAAATGGGTTGAAGCAGCGATAATTGATGAATGGATTGTTAGGTATGATGAGATAGCCCAAATTGCCACATTAATGTGGGTTCTAACAGATAAGTCAATTGAAGATTTTTTGAAAGATTAGAAACCATTTATGGACCTTTTGGGCAGGAAGCTAATGATATAATAATCTGTGATTATGATTAGTAATTCTAATCATTACTAATCATTATTAATTATTTGGTTAGATCCCTAATGGTAGAATAAAATATTTTTCTATCTTTTCATTTTCTTTTCATTACAGTTAAGATGGGGATCATCAGAGCTCTACTGTGTTTTAGTTATATATTTTCTCCCTTTCTTTCCCATTTCCCCCCTCTGTTTATTTTTGTGTGCATTTTATGGATGTATATCATTTTATTTTGATTGTGTATTAGATTGTTAAAATTAAAAGTCAATCAACAAATAAATTAAAAGATACTGAAGCAGAAGGAAGAAAAGGAGAAGAAAAGAGAAGGAGAAGAAAAACAAGAAAAATACATACAACTCATATATAGTAAGGTTCACCTTCTCCATCTTGACTGTATTGAAAAGAAAAACTAAAAAGGGGGAAATTATTCTACCGTTACAAATCCAAATAAATAATCCCACTAAAATTACTGATAACCATAGTCACAGATTATTACATCCATAGTTTTCTTATTGCTCAAACAGATTTTTTTTTTTAAACATGGACACGAACATGGTTTGTTAGTCTGGCTAAATTAAGCTTTTCTTTCCCAGACTATATTTAACAGCAAATAGTGGAGCAGATGCTTAGTCCTACCATTTGCTTCCACAGGGCTATAAAAATGCTTCATTTTATCTTCATTTTGGCTAGACCTCTTGTCAAATAATTCTCATACTGTAACATTCAAAAGAAGAAGAACCCAGGTCCCTTTAATGTATTTTTCATTGATGCAGAATAGTGGCAAGCCATTTCCTTGGATGAGTTGTCTGTCTTATTGTTATTTCCCTGTAATTCTGAAAACTATTGTTGCCTTGCTTTTGTTTTGCAAGCCTCCTTAAGAAGGTTTTCTTGTCCTAAAATGTGGCCCAAAATATTTAAATAGCTAAAATAAAGCTATTATAACCAAATAAAAACTACCCTAATGAAACCCTAAGAAAACTTAATAAGTAAATAAACCTATTTTTAAAATGATTCATTATGGCTTGTCTTGTGGAAAAAGAGAGAAACATTCACTGAAACCGAGTTTCTACAGGACCTATTTCACCTCCATTAATTTAACTATGGCCTTCTTTAGGGTTTTTCTTTCTAAAACTATCTTAGCTTTTCTCCTCCTCACATATGTCACCAGGAGATCAGCACCTGCACAAACATAAATATCATTAATTTTAAATGTATTCAATAGCCAATCTGAACATTTTAATTAAGCAAGAATTTCCTGTGGAGGTGGAGAGTGAGACAAAAGCTAACCTCTGACTCTTTCTGAACATAGATAATGCTTACTTTTTTCCCAGTTAGTGGGATGTGATGAGGTTTGGGGTGGATGGTGATTGTTTTAAAAGCTTTGGAACATAGCAAAGCCATCACTCCCTTTGCTAAGGAATATGTAAGAAGTCCAAATATAGCAATGTAAGAGACATACAATTATTGGCATTTACGTCAGTCCAAATGCATGAATTTTTTTTATGAAACAAAATTATTGTATTTATTTTTGCAAATTGTGGCATTCCAGTACAACATACTTTCCTTTCATTTTCAGTGACACTTTTTTATTATTGTATTTTTATTATTTTATTATCACTGGCAAATAGGATTTTCATCTTTTCAAATTTCTTTTTTTTCTTTCACATATGCCATATAATAATAATAATAATAAATTTAGTTATATTTCCCACGTCTCCCTTAGTGTGTGTATACATGCATACATATAGTGACTCTTGGTATCTTCTGGGGTTTTATCAAAATCTGTAGATGCTCAAGTCCCATTATATAAAATGCTGTATTAAAATTGTGTATCTTATACAAAATGGTAAAATCAAAGTTTACTTTTTGGTTTTTTGGTTTTTTTAAAAAGATTCAACTCATGTATCGTTGAATCTGTGGATGCAGAATCCATGGATATGGCGGGCCAAATGTATGCATGCATGTGTGTGTGTGTGTGTGTGTGTGTGTGTGAAGTAACACACACACACACATATGGCTTTTGAGGAAAATACATACATTTTTAGAAGTCATCTCATTGTAGGAAATTAAAAATGGAAATAGTTATTTAAAAATTCCAGTTGAATAAGAAAATGGATTATGGAATATACCATAAAGGCACAAAAATATTAAAGTAAAAATCACTTCACAGCAGCCAGTATGATTCAATTGTAGATCAATAGTGTGTAGTTAATGCATTAGCAGTAGAGCATTAATTTGCAATTACTGCAGGTGATCTGATCCTCCTTGCGCTGTCCATTGACATAAATGACCTTTTGTTGAAAAGGATTCTGCAATCATTATTTTTAGCAGCTATAACAAGGAAAAGAGCAGAATGAAGGGGCTGCTTTCAACAGCGTGGACTGTACACATGTGTGTTTCTACCTAGCATTATTCCTCTTCGCTTTCTCCCTCGGTATATATAGCAGCAGTTCTTGAATATGGAATATACTTCATTTTGGTTTTAGAATCATTTAGTCATTTAGTTTTTGAGTTTAACAATTCATTTGTCCTTTCTGATAAGGGTTCACAAAATCTGTTATAATGTAAAGTCCTGATGGTGTGCTTCTCTGTTTCACCAATGGTAGGTTTCTAATGTTTACTGAAAGAAAGCTTTAATAATTTTACCATGAATATTGATTTTCGGCAGTCAGCAGAGGAAGTAGAGAAGGAGAGTGTTGGATCTTTAAGGCCGATTTTCCTCCAATTTCTTTGCAAGACAGTAATGCAAATGTGTTATTTGAAACTATTTTTGCAAAAGAGGTAGAAGACACAAAGAAAACAGAAATGTTAGTTCTTCGCTATATTTGGTGGAGCCTATTGTTGAGAAAGCTGCCATTTTCTATTTCCACAGAGCAATTCTTAGTTCTCTGGATTCAGCTGAGATTTCACAATGTGGCTAAAAGTTGAATCAACACCAATAAGATATTTCCTACGAAAGCAGAATTAATACACTATCTCACAGAATAACCAAAATTGGCATGGCCTACCTGGCCAAGAAATACTTTCTTAGAAGTAACTAAAAAATTTTAGAAACTGAGAATTTTTTTCCTAAAATGATCCAACAAGCTACATTTTGCACTTCATGTTTGAAAGTTATTGTCTGGGCAGAAAGACAAGGAAAAGAAGCAGTCTCTCAGGGTACTGTGGAAGAGGGTTTTCTACTTTATTCCTGTAGGATTCTAGGGGTCAGAGAACTTTTCTCCTTTCATAGATCACAAATAAGTTTCTTTCGTGGACACAAAATTGAGTTCACCAATTCTTATAGCCAAGCTGATGGAGCCCAAAAGCAATTTTAACGGAAAGAAAATATAGCAGTATTGAAGGAAGAGGCTCAAAAGGATGAGAGGTTAATCACTCCAGGACTAAATTGAGGTCCCAAGACAGAAAAATTGTTTTGCTGGCTGGTTTTGATAGACTTGCAGCTTACAAAAGTATGGACCCATGGGAAAGTGCCTCAAGGGAACAACAGACTCCAGCTTTAATGATATTGTTCATTACAGTTCTCTGTCTGCCCAGAGTGCTGTCTCTATGGACCAAAGAAAATCTGTCCTGAATAAAGCCAAAGAGAGAGAAAATCCTTGCTTCCTAGCTTCTTTCCTCCTCTTCTCCCTAGTGTTTTTGGCCTAAATGTTTTAAGATAGTTTTCAGATAGATGGGTCTCTAGGCATTCAGATTGTCTTCTTGGCTTTGGGTATCAATTTTAGACTTTAGGTCACTTGGTACATTTGGCAGAATCAGCAAGTAAAGCTTTGCTGGACAGTATACATAGATGCAGTCATGTTTTCAGGGCCAAAAAAAAAATCACCAGTCAGAGCCTGTTCTTTATAGACTTCTGCCATACTTTACCTGCTTAAGAACATTTCTTCTTAAAAAAAATTTTGTATTATGCATTATTAGAATGTGAATATATAGCTCGAAGCTTCTTCCTAAATTTGAGTAGTGTGTTGCTATAAGCGAAATCCAATATATTGTAGACTGAAGCAAAACTACACTCCGTCCCTCAAATGTTAACTACTTTTTTCCTACATAAAATGATTTAAACATCAATGAAGACTTTGTATCTAATGCAAGGCAATGTAACTCCCTCCATGTTCATCTGGTTTTCTATATTGCCAAAAAGATTAGCAAAGCTAGTGAAAAGAAAATGGTCTTTGTCATATTTTCTACATACAACAAAAGGGTTTAATTTAATGTTTGTCTCATGCTGAAGAAAGAAGTTAATTGATTTTATGTTTGTCACCGACAGGGTGTAATAATAATAAGAAGATAATAGTAAATGCGGTACTATGAGGAATCAAATAGGCTGCATACATAACTTTTCATTGCTTCACCACTGAAGAATGTGTCGAAGAAAAGTCAGCCAAATTAAAAGAAGAAACGCAAAACAGCCTGTCCATTGCAGGACCTTTCAAAGATACCGACCACTCCATTTTTATTGCTTATCCCATTGATATGATCAGAATATTAGAAGCTTGAGGTTAAAGGCTACCTGCCTAATAGGGTGGCATTTGGAAAGCACTTTTACTTAGCAATCTTTTGCAGTTCAGTAGTAAAACTGAACTAAGTCTCTCTCTTTTGGGTAAAGCAAGATGGCATTCTGGTAAATGCTAGAATTTTATCATTTCAACAGAGAAAGAGAAGAAAATCATAGCAGAATGAAATATTTGTGATCTCCAAAGAGTGTGCTGTCACTATAACACCACAGATGAAAGCGACTGCTGTCTCAATTACCTGGAAACTACTTTGAAACTCACTTTGATCTCTTCTGATTGTCTGTTCATGTTATTGCTAAATGCAGTACATAGAAGCATCACTGTTTTGGTGTTCTATAGATACAATATATGGCGTGAAAATGATGGAATAGTCAATCTTTGCCACTTATTTATATCCTGAGGTACATGTTCACTAGTGAATCTGCATAAACTCTGGCCTTCAGGGAAGGGTCCAATAGAGCAGAGAGAAAGAAAGTAGCCAAGAGAATTCATCCTCTCTTTCCACACAGGGAATTCAGACTGAGATTATTCAGTGGCACTATTACTAGTGGCAGGCAGTAGCTTCTGTGTCATGAGTGAAGTGAATCCGTGGTGGATTTGATTCTTGGCTGAAAGGAGCATGTTTTGTTTTTGTTAACTGCATTCAGGTCAACCTCAACTCATGGCAACCCTGTGGATGAAGCATCTCAAAGCCCCCCAGTTCTCCACTACTCTGCTAAGGTCTTGTAGATTCAGGCCCATGATCTCACTAATTGAGCCTACCCATCTAGCATGCAGTCTTCCTCTCTTTCTACTGCTTTCTACCTTTCCTAGCATTATTGTCTTTTCTAATGAGTCATGCCTTCTCATAATGTGGCCAAAGTACAGCACCCTCAATTTAGTCATCTTGGCTTCCTGACAGAGTTCAGGTTTGAGCTGTTCAAGGACCCATTTGTTTTCTTTTTGGTCATCCAGTTATCCTCAGCACTCTTCTCCAGCACCAAATCTCAAATGAGTTTTCTTTCTTTCCACATTCTTTACATCTGTACAGGGTGATTGGAAAAACAGTAGGCCCTCCGTTTCCGTGGACTTGCCATCTGCAGATCCATGCATCCGTGGATGGCAAGCCCGGGCGGGGGGGGGGGGGGGGGTGACAGAGAAGGAAGAAGAGGAGGAGGAGGAGGGAGGAGGCAGAGGCAGCAGGGCAAAGAGGAAAAGGAGAAGGAAGGACGAAGAGGAGGGGGAGGAGAGAGGAGGCGGCAGCAGTGGGGCGAGGAGAAGGAAAAGGAGGAGGAGGAAGAAGAGGGAGGAAGAAAGAGGCAGAGGCAGTGGGAGTGAAGGAGGAAGAGCAGGCAGCCCCTTGCCATCTACCATGGTGTGAGTGGCGAGGCAGGCCTCAGGGGAGGGAGGATGGCCAAGTCCCATTGTCCTGAATGGTGGTGCAGCCATGCCACCAATGAGGACAATGGGACTTGAGCAGATTTTTGGTATCTGCGTGGGGATCCAGAAAGGATCCCCTGTGGATACCGAGAGCTGACTGTACCATGGCTTCGACGATCCTACCTTTAGTGTTCAGTGTCATATCTTTGCACTTCAGGATCTTTTCTAGTTCTTTCATAGCTGCCCTTCCCCTCCTAGTCATTTTCCTGTTTCTTGATTTTTGATCCAAGATTAATTATTTCAATTTCCTTGTCATCTAGGATGAATACATGTAGATCTTCTGTGGTCATTATTTTCTTCTGTGGTCATTATTTTTGTTTTCTTAATGTTCAACAATGAACCTACTTTATCTACGCATTCCCAAAATAAGTTCAGCATCTTGGCTAGTTTCTTGCAAGCCTGGAGTCAAACTCAGAGTGGATTCATTGCTCCACTGACATAGGAGACACTGACCATCAGTGAACACCACTCTTAGAATGCAAAGCTTCAAGTCTGAGAGTCAGTCCTTTAAGTCTATTGCATGTGATAAAATGTAAGGCTCTGGTAGTAAGCAATCCTGCTTAGGCATATAAAGATACAGGGGCTGTTCGCATCAATTCCTACTGTCCTTGATAGATGTCTCAGATTCTGTTGTAACCCACTGAGTAACACCCTCCTGTTACTAAGTACAAGTGTTTTGTTGTGTCCTGCTGCTTGGCTTCTTGCTGCAGCAGGAGGCTATGACTAAGCCTGGTAGTGGTACTCTGGGGATATGCTTTGATACACATCAGAAATTTAGACTGGACTGTGTTCTACCTGAATCTATAAATTTGTTGCAGTTTGGTAATATTTCAGTTCCTACTACCAAGATAAGGTGATAAACATTAATAGTCAGATTATTTATAAGATTAGACTTGTAATGCCCTGTGTATCTCAGCTGCATACTTACTGTCAAAACAGTACAAGGTTTCAGCAATGGAATGAGGCTTATTTGGATTATATTAACCAGGATACTTTTTTAACCTGCATTTTCAATGCCTCCTCTCCTTGTCTGAATTGCTGGGAAAAGTGTTACTCATATGTTTAAAAATTAGAAGCCCTTGGTGAACAAAGAAATTTAAATAAAGCATTGGTTGAGTTTTACAGTTAAATAACCTGTGGAGGAAATTATAATGATGTTCTCTATAATTGTTCTGGAGGAAAAAGGAAGAGAGAGAGAGAGAGAGAGAGAGCACTTAAATCTATGGAAGACATAACAGACCTAATTAATGCTCACACTATTCCTCCAGAGAAACAGATTTTATGTAATGTAAATGGGCTGCATAGGAAATGTTCTTGTGCATATTTTATACATATTCCTTGTTTCTTCTCGCGTAACTGCAGTGTACAGTATTTCAAAATGTAAAGCGTACTTTCTTCCTCCTGAACAACAGCTTGTAATGCAGTATGTGACACCAGGAATAAAACTTTGATAATATTACATGGGATTTGATCAGATGTAGCCTTGCAAATTGTGTGAATTAATTTTGAATGGTCAGGTGGGGACATCTGTGTGAGACTTCCCTTTTTCTCTTGGTAGTTGACCATTTTCTGTTTGTCTAGGAAAAATACATGGGAGGTGAAGTGGGGGGAGGGTTGTTACTAATACAAACAGAAGCCAAATCAAAGTTTTTAATATTATTTTTAAAGGTCACTATGTTAATGTTAGTCTTTACTGCAAGTCATTCCTTGAGAAGTAGCCTGGAATTCACTAAGGCAGTTATGAATGTGTAACCTAGAGTTATGAATTCATAACTGGTTTGTATTCACAAGCACTACATATGTTCCGAATTTAAGGGATATGTAGGGTCTGTGAAAGTCGCTCAGTCCCCACATACTGGTCAACAAGAGTCTGTTCCCGTGTCCATTGGGAAGCAGCACATTGACATTCCCACACACTCCTACACATGTGATCTCTGGCATGTGGGGAAATTGTCATTCTGACTGTTGCACAAGAGATTGCTCGTGAGAAGATGTGGGAATGTTAATCAGCTGCTTTCTGATTAATGAGAACAGACCCCTATCACTTGCAGTGGCTGTTGCCCAGTAAATGAGGACTGGGGGTGAGACTGAACTGGGAGGCATTACTTAGCTATGTAACTAAGGAGGTAATGTAAGTAAATAGTTGATACAGAATCATAGCCATAATACGTTAGCAGTACTAGCAAAAATGGTAGTAGCAGATGATTACAATGAGGATATAGAAAAATGACTGACATATTGAAATATTTCTTTAAAATGATTCTTTAAAGATTCTTTCCTTTTAAATGATTCTAAATATACAACACTTTGGGAGGACTCAGTGCTTTTTACTCATTGGAAGCACATCCCCAAACCCATGTTGACATGATAACATTAAAATGTTTATACACTCTCATTCCCCTCCCCCAAAAGTAATTCATAGTAACATCATTCACTTTTATAACACATTACCTTTCAGCCAGATACATTATAGCGCTATTTCCCAGTTTCAAGGGCTTAATCTAATTTCTCATTTCCCATTTAAAGTTCTGAATAGGCAGGTAGGAAAGTAACTGGAAACGGTAAATGGCAGGAGTCTCTAATGTTATTGCTGAGGCTGACCTTCAAGTTTTTCTTTTCAAAACAAGATGCTATTATGTCATGCCCCAATTCAAAAACTGTTTGTAAGAGCTGAGCTCTGGAACACAAGTATAAGTGACTTAATCCAAGTGCACGCATTATTGTGCAGCATACAGATATAAAATTGATCAAAAATACAGAATGTCTCCCAAAAAACCCATTCACTGACATGCTTAACCTGAATCTATGGAATCTTGGCTAGTGGACTGATTGCCAAATAGGTAATACTCCCTTCTCTTCAAAGTTAGTAGAATGGCTCATTCTTCAAATTTGTTGTAACTTACTTATCAGCACTGATTGATTTCCCAGGAGAAAATTGCTTGGTAACTACATTATGCACCTTCTAGGAAGATCTCCCCACAATTCTTCCAGGATTTTTAGCCTTTCATCTTATTCTATTTGTACTTTATAGGTCTTAATTCTGCTGATGATTCTACTTTGTAGCTGAGATGTGTGTGTGTGTGTGTTAAAGGTTATGATGTCTTTTTGTTTCATGATATATTGTGGACTGCTCAGAAAGGAATATAACAAATAATTAGATAAATCACCTGAAAGTTTACAGCAGTTAAAGCATGGTGAGGGGTAGCTTGAAAAGCCAATGGTCTGAGCAGCTGTCATCTTTGATCATCTGTCTGCTTTTAATGTCCATAATAATTAATTGTATGTTTTTCTAGGTGAGCAGTGCAATTCAGAATCAAGACTTTACTGTGATTGAAGACTACTGCACTGGGCTGAGGGCTTTGCTTTATCTGCAGAGCATAGAGGAACTTCAAGACTGGGATGGACAGAGTCCACCAACTATAAGACATCAGAAAGGAAAACCTGTGCCCACAATTGCTGGCTTAGTGGGAAAGGTATGTTACAGAGACACCTCTTTCTTACTGGGCCATACTTGGTAGGAGGAGATGCAACAGATGGAGAGAGAGAGAGAGAGAGAGAGAGAGAGAGAGAGATCACAGTGGTTCATTTTTAAGAACTTACCAAAATTCACACTTCTCTTCAATTTCAAGAGGCAAATGACTATTTTTTTGTATTTACTTACTTATACAATTCTTATATCACATTTCAGTATAAACATCCAAAGCTGAATATAAAAGAAAACTGTTATTATTATCTAACAAATGTGTTCACTTTTAAGCTCTGATCTCACTTTCATAGCTATGTCACATTCCCAACTTCCCCCTTTGCCAAATTAATAACAGTGCTTCTCCCATGCAGAAAAAAAACTTCTCTTGAACACAATACTGCCATGTCCCATCAGAATCTCATATTTTGCTGATAAATCAAATAGTTTGCTACTGCAGTATCATGTATTTTGATTACACTCAATATAGTCTCTTGTTATTTATTTGGTTTATATTTTAGGTTTGTTTTATATAAATTTATTTCAGGATTTCAGCTTTAATGTTGTAATATTCATGCCTATATGTTATACGCATTTAGGTGCCTGGCAAGCCACGTGAAAGGACCAGACAATATTATTTGTGTGAAATGTCTGCCAATATGGTAGTCACTGTGTTGTGACAACACTTGATATAATCTGTAATGCTTTACTACTTACAGAGGAGATCTGCCAGCATTTTAACACCCTCCTAACTCTCTTGCTGGGGGAAAGGGTGATGAGCTAAAAGTGTGGTCTTACCTAGAAACTACTTACTTATTACTGAAACCAAACATATCTGAAATAGTCTAGACATTAATATAAGATTTAACTAAACATTAAGAGGATTGCATATTCCCAGTGATTAGCATCCCCCCCTTCCAACAATGGGAATTCCTTATAGATCCATGCCTCGGCAGTCAGATTTGTAAATTAAGCCCATGTTCTTCTTTTCATGGTCAGTCACAAACAAAGCATGATGAACTACAGGATGAGAGAGAAAGTACATGCCAGGAAAAACTAACAAATTTTACCATTCAAATAAGCACCATTTCTAATTACATGCTAAGCATATTGTTGCCTGGTGGCGCAGTGGTTAAATGCCTGTACTGCAGCGATTCACTCAAAACCACAAGGTTGCGAGTTCAAGACCAGCAAAAGGGCCCAAGCTTGACTCAGGCTTGCATCCTTCCGAGGAGGGAGCTAAAATGAGTACCCAGACTGTTGGGGGCAAATTAGCTACCTTGTTCATTCCGCTTACTTACTGTTCACCGCTATGATCTTTGGAATAGCGGTATATAAATAAAACAAATTATTATTATTATTATTAATTATTAGTTGGGCCTTCTGGCTGGTACAATATAAAATAACAAAACAGCTAGTCTTTCATTTTAGCTCACTCCCTGGGCTTTGGGATGATGATTCATCAGCTGCTACGAGCTTGAAAGACGTGTCTATATGACTATCAAAATATTGCAAAATTCTGTAAAATTGTTTGAACTGACACAAAGCATTCTTCTGTTAAGTAGTACTACAGCTTTTTTAAAAAACAATATAATGGTGTAAAACAATACCAGCAACGTCTTTTGCTTGAATGTCACATTTGTGATTTATGAGCATTCATGGACAGAAATTTCACATAAACATCATATGGAACTGAGACCATGAAGATGTATTTTGTGAATCTCTATGAATACACATATAATTTGAGGTTCTAGTGTCTTTGTTGTTGTGTGCCTTCAAGTTGTTTCTGACTTATGGCAACCCTAAGGCTATCTTGTCATGGGGTTTCTGGGGCTGAGAGTGTGCAACTTGCTCAAGGTCACCCAGTGAGTTTCATTGACCAATAAGGGAATCAACCCCTGATCTCCAGAGTCTTAGTCCAGTACTCAAACCACTACACCACACTGGCTCTAACACCTACCAGAAAACAGTTCCCAGTATGAATTTATGAGGCTGTTTGGAAAAAATTAAAGGTTTCTGGTATTGGTGATTACTATTCTCTAGCTGCAAGCTCATACAGAACCACTGGGCAACGGGAATAGTGGTAGATGTGATGACACTAAAGCCCAACAATGTGCTTCTCTGGTACACTTCCATCAATAGAATTCCCATTGTTGGAAGGGGAGGGGATGCACTAGAGACACCATCTATATCCTGTCTCTAGTGCAAAGGAATAGTATGGCTATTTGTGCTAGTTTCAAACGCTGATGTACGAAGACCACTTGTATTCAGTAGTAAACCACTGTTTTTCTATAGAGCCTTGTTTTCAAGGCGTAATAGGAGAAGATGTTTCAGTTTAATGGATATGTCCAATCCACTACCTAGTATCTGCTGTTCAAAGTGTCTCAGGAGCTGAGAATCAGCCATAGTTACATAGCTTGCTCAGGAACATTGTCCCTATATATACTATGCAAACTATTTCTGCTCTTTGTTCAGAGAATATGCCTTTCCAGAACATGAGGCCAGGCAAGAATTATTCAGTGTTCCCTGCAGCCCTGGCTCTGTTCTGCTAGATAACAGGTAGGCTGCTGTCTGTCTGGTAAAGCTTGCCCAGAAAGTAACTCATTTAAAATATATATACAAAATAATACTGCATGAGTGATTTTGGATTGTTTAAGATAGCAGAGAGTCCTCATAAGATACCTGGGCACCAAGGAATTTCAAAAATGGGGTTTCATTGAGACATTAAATTTAAAACACAATTTGATGCTTTACCATTGAAAGTTTTTACACAGCTTGGAGGCAGGAACGGAGCAGGTGTTGAAGAGGGGTTTTTGCCAGCATGTACATTGAATTATGTTGGCTTCCTTGAGAAAGGGAAGGAGAATTGCAGTCATTATTAAAAAGCTGACAAAACAGATGAGGGAATTTATATTTACTAGTTGTTCCACAACAAATGAAGTACTACCACATGACATCAAGTAGGTGGGCTTTTTTTAGCATTCACACGCATCCTCTGGAAAATATTCTTTGTATGGTCTGACAACTTTAAGTACCTGATGAGACTATACCTGTTTACACAGTCTTTCTCCATCTTGTTTCTGGAATGCTTTAAATTATTTACTATATTTTGTTTCTCATATTGCATTACATTTTTTTTTAAATGTAAACTTGGTGGTTGTTGTGAACCTTCTAGTCATTTGCAACTTATGTCAGCACTAGAGTAAACTTATCATGTTTTTTTCTTGGCAAACCTTGGGGCTAAACACACCGGCAAAATACACCGGCTTGCCAGCAGCTTGGGGACATGATGTCTGCATGGCACATGCTCTGACTCTGCCCCCCCAAGTGGGTGTCATACTGCCCGCCTGACCACACAGCTATCAGCGTTTCAGCAGCACGGCATTTAGATGCTGTACGCTGCCAAAATGCAGAAAAAACACTGGCACAGTGGCAAAGGCACCTTTTTGCAGACACAAAAAGGAGCGGTTTTTTGCCTCTTCTTTTTGTGCAAGGAAAATGCCGGATCAGGCCGCAGCATGTGGTTGCCACAGCTCCAATCCAGTGCTTAAAGGGGCAACCAGAAGCTGCTCCTGCGGGGAGGTCTGTTTCACCTCTCTATTCAGAGGGTGTTTGCCATTTATTTTGAGGCTGAAAAAGTGACTTGCTCAAAGTCACCCTGTGGTTTTCCATGGCTGAGTGGAGATGCAAAACCAAGTATTCCAGTCTCCTGGTGTGCTAGTCCAACACACAGAGCACTACCCCACATTGATTATCAATTGCTTACAAGCAGTACATAAAAACAAATGTACATACATAATTGCACCTTTTGTTCCTTCCTTCCTGAAACATAGGGAGGGAATGGAGGAGCCTTAGTGCCAGTGAAAAACAAGGGGGGAAACATTAACAGAAGAGATTCTACTCACATATGACAAGATATTAGGAGCCCAGAGGAAGCAGGAGTGTAGAAAAGCAACCATATAAAAACAGAGACCTCGTAGTTCATTGTGTTTATCACCATGAGATGTTACCTGGAAATCTGGATTCTAGGGAGTTCCAAAACCTAGAGTGACCTCATGAACATTTAACCAAAAATGTTCAAGGAAACCTCAAAGAAGAGGAACTATCATAGACTCAGTAAAGTCTGGCTTCAAAATTTCCCGAGTTCAGGGAATCTGTGACACTTACAGCCTTTTATCACACAAATATAGGAGTTTGATTTGGAATATAGTACACTTAAGATGGCATTTCTGATCAGTCATAAAGGCCATAACAGGGTATACAAGGAGGGGTAGTATCCTAGCAATGCTAGAGTCAGGCCTTTCTCCATGGGAAATCAGCTCATACAGGAGTTTGACTTTGTATGAGGCAGATCCTTGTTTCCTTACAGCTTCCCTATTAGTACATTTATTAATGTCATTGAAAATGTCATACCAATTAAAGAGATTTAGAATTTGGGTCGTAGCCTTAAGATCTGAATGTTGAATCTTACCCTCTAGAGGATCTCCACCTCACTTCTCACTAATCCGGTGGTGCCAAGAACCCAGAATGCCTCCTGCTGTGTAACCATGTAGGAATTCTCTCCACGTAGCTGCCATGCTTAAGCATTCCCAATTTGCAATAGGATTCCTCTGGGACCATTTCCAGCTGGAATAAGTTACAGCAGGTTCAGGGTGACTTTTGCTTTCAGCGAAGAGAGCCATGGTCAGAACGGGATTTTTTAATTTGCTCCCTGGTGGCTCTTGCCTCCCCACCCTAACTGCTGAGAGTAGATTTTCAGCAACAAAACCTGAGCTTTTGTTTCTGGCTTATGGAAGAGATTTGCTTTGAACAGTACTTTCAGTTATACATCATGCCTATTGATTATCCTTCGAGAAATCTAATATAACATGGTTGAAAATGTTGTATAAAGCCAAGATTTACAAAAGAATAGGATTTGGCATGTCAGATACCTCCAAATCTCTGCTTATCATTGCTGAAGACTGGAGTTCTTTTCAGTAAGAGGTTAGAGGAGGCTTCTTTGTTCTCTGTGAAGCTCTGAAAATTGTAACATTACCTTTCAGTTGTAAAGACAATCCTATCGCTAAGCTCTAGAGAATACAGTATTTCTGGGTTTAAAATAATTTAATGGTTAGTTTTTGTTTCATCTTCTAATGTTGTGTGGTTAAGAGGTAAGTTCTGATTTTCATCTCCCTTTACCCTATCCCCTCCCCTCACAAATATTTCATGTATATTTCATTTACACTTGCTTGATACTCTAAAGGAACCTCAGGACATTCTGCATTATTTTTGTATATTGCTACATAGCCATTGTCAGAAGATAATTTTATTTTCTCTGTGTTTTAAATGAGAAGGGGGAAGGGAAATATTGCAATTCATAGTATTCTTAGCTTGTTATTATATCAGTAATTAACTGTTAAATGCATTATGTGCAAAAACTGTTGAAAATAAACATTTCAGAATCCTGAAACTGATCACACACATACAAAGAATCAGAGTGAGGTGGGGTAGAATGTGAATCCCATCATATCCAAAGTAGGTTATCTGGCTGTATCAGAAATTTGAAGAAGCAGGCAATCAAAAGGCTCTCAACAATAGTTTAGCACTCTGATTACATTTTAACAATAATCACATCCAGACACTAAAGTATTTCACAAATAGAATGGGTGTAAGAAATGGGCTTGATGTTGTTTTCCCAGGCAAAATTGGGAACATGAATATTTCACTCTTGTGTTTACCCAAAGGACATCATTCTGTTTTTCAGTTTTTGTATTTGTTCGTGAAGGTGCTTTACTCAAGTTGCTGTGGGCAGCATTTGTGTCTCCTCATGTCATCTCACCATTTAATACTATAAGCATGCTAGGCCAACAAGTAGTAACCAGCCAACAGTCTCTAAGTGAAGATGCAAAATGACCCATAATGGTACAACTGATCTTTCCCATTCCAGAATACCAGAATGTGCCTTTAATCTGCAGTCAGGGGCAGAGAAAATACCTCACCCTGATTCTGCAGCCAGGAGCATTAAGAAGATGTAATCCTCCCAGATCTCCAAAAAGAAACATGAGTATGCTGTAGAGCTAGGAGGTCGATGCCTTTTCTCTGCTCCTGGCTGTGGAACTTCAGTTGAATGCTGCCTAACTCCCCTCTCTGGCCTCTAACTGGCTATGTGGCTGCAGTCCAGCATGCAACAGGTGATGCCAAGGCAGAAAGGGAAGAGGGAAAGTGCACTGGTGGAGTGCCAACAAGTTGATGTGCGATCTCAGCTGTCATGGCTTATTTCTAAGCAAAAAACCATAAGTATCAGCTTTTGTGAATCTTTGCCTCCCACATTCTCTACCAACTTCTGTTTCAACTTCTTTTTCCCCAAAGCAGCCAATCCAGTGCCTGTGGGAAGCTCACAAGTAGGACAATAGGAGCAATCACTCTCTCGCATTTTAGCTATTAGTAACTCCCACTAATTGGAATTAAGTTATTTTCTCTGAGCCTGCTGGGAGACTATAGCCACCACAATCTGTGGCCATTACACCAGTCAGTCTGTAGCAAGCCAGACTTTTCCTTTTCCCTGCCTCTTTGTCTAACCAGCAAGTGTAAGATGGCCCTGGTTTCAGGAATAAATCTCTATAACATAACAGTATTGAGTTAGATATGCTGCTTGATATTAATCTAAACTATCAGACCTCTTCACTTGCAATAAGATAATATTGCTACTTTAGCTAACTGTTTAATCACCACATGTATATATTGCACAATCTGGAATGCAGAAAACTGGCTCAGTGGGTCGGTAGCAAAACCCATACATGAGTGTGAAGTTTTAAAAATGCTAATAAATAGAATCTTATATCAAGAAGTCATATGGCTGAAAAAAGGAGTATGGACTTTTTGAGACTGGCAAAAGGGATGGGAGTATAGTGGAATGTTCCTGTCAGTGTCGCACGATAGGACAAAGATTTTCTGATGACATTGTGTGATGTTGCGATAATCCCATCATTATGCCATGAATAAAAATAAGTTTTCCAGCTCCTTTTCATTCATGGGATAATGATGGGATTATCACTACATCATCTGAAAATCTTCTCCCAATTGCACAACACTGATGGGAGCATCCCAGTATGCTCCTGTCCCTTTTGCCCACCTGAAAAAGCCCAAGGTTGCCCTTGAACCTTAGATTTCTGTCCCGGGGCCCTTTCACACTACAGAGTTACAGTACTATGTTTTCATTTTAACTGTCATGATAACATCCTATGGAATTCTGGGACTTGCAGTTTTGGAGTATTTAGAACTCTCTCTCACCAAATTACAAACCTAAAATTTCCATTGGATGCAACCATGGCAGTCCAAATGGAACCATAATTCTATTATTATTATTATTATTATTATTATTATTATTATTATTATTATTAATAATAATAATAATAATAATAATAATATGTTTTATTTATAGACCGCTATTCCGCAATGATCATAGCGGTGTACAGTAAAAATTGTAATATAATACAAAATACAAGGTGACAGTTAAAGGAGGGAGAAGTCTCGTCCTTCAGGCAGTCCCTGATGTTGCTGGGTCTGCCTGATCACTCCCTCTGAGGCCAAGATGACAGTTACAAGAGGGAGGGGCCTCTTCCTTCAGGCAGTCCCTGATGTAGCTGGGTCTGCCTGATCGCTCCCTCTGAGGCCAAGATGACAGTTAAGGAGGGAGGGTCCTCTTCCTTCAGGCAGTCCCTGATGTAGCTGGGTCTGCCTGATCTCTCCCTCTGAGGCCAAGATGACAGTTAAGGAGGGTTTTTGTTTTTTTTTTGGTATAATATCAAAGGACCTCTAAATCATTTCAGATGCATGATCCCAGATATGACCAGCCTTCTACAGTCCAACTGTAACCACATTTACTAAAATGATTACAGAAGATCTTACTGATTTCAGAATATATTTCTAATATTGCACACTACCTCACCCACCGTCATCATATATAAGCCTGAAGAAAATGGCTGTAATCCAGCGAAATCTAAACATCCATTCCCTATATGTTTCTCCATATCAGTAACTGGGGTCAATCAGCAGGAGGATGCTATTGCAGTTATTGTCTGCTTGTGAGTTTCCTATTTGCATCTAGCCATGAGAGCAGAATGCCGGACCAAATAGGCCTTTAAACCAATTCTTTTGGGTTCTTATTATGTTCATATGCTGTTGCAGCCTGTGGAATGTAAGGGCATAATTAGGTGCCAGTGTTTTGCTTTACTTTGTCTGGAGAGCACCCAATAAATTTGGAATGTTTTGCATGCCTCCAGCCACAGTAAACATTTAACAGATGTTATCCAAATTTCCCTTCTATGTCAATGTGACCCAGCAACATAGGTCATTTGCTAGGAAGAGATGAAGAAAAATATTGACAGAATTTTCAAACCCACAGCTGTGTACCCTGTGATTTAAAAACCTGACAGATTAGTTATACCTAACAATAAAAGAGAATTATCTCACTCCATTTTATCTCACATAAATTTGTTACTCTTTCCACTCAGAGGTTCTGATCATTAATGGCTGAAGTGATTGATTTGAAAACTCCTTAGAACACTGGATGGCTTTGATAATTTTGTCATTTTTAAAGGGCTGTATCATTGTTGAACTGGAAAACTGATAAAACCATTTGATTTTTTTTAATGTTTGCACAACCTCATAAATCTGATACAAACTTTCTTTCATTTCCTCCTTGCTGACAACCACCCTATTGTGCATCAAGCTAATTATATAGATTACATATTTTGGCTATGGATAACATTTAGATAGGCCTTTGAACATTGCCATCCAAAATTGCCCCAGGTACTATCTTATAAATATTGGTAGTGCTGGAAAGGAGAGGCTAGCAGTAAGAGTTTTTGTAGCTTTGAAGAATAGCACATGGTATTACTTATATGTCTTAATTCAAGTTACATCACTTTGTCTCTTTCTATCTTTCCTTTTAATCTGGTCCAAAGCAGTAACACTAACTTGCCCAATTATTACCCAATTTCCATTTGCAATTGTGGGTTTTGTGTACTGAATATGCTTCATTGCCTTTATTGCATTAAGAGGTTCATTATTTGCACACCTTTTGCTTGCCTGCCCAATTGCCTCTGTCTCTGTATGTGTTTAAAGGAACCTGTCCCACTTAGTATCTAGTCCTTCTTTGCCTAATGCAATTTATTTGTGCTTGGAAGATAAAGAACATGAAAGGCACAGAGTAAGGGGGCATCTACAATGTAAAAATAATTCAGCTTGATACCACTTTAACTGCCATGGCACCATCCTGCAGAATCCTAGGATTTGTAATCTTTGCACTCTTTGAAGGAGAATGCTAAAGACTTTATAAGACTATGCATCCCAAGAATCTATAGGATGGGACTGCGACACTTAAAGTGGGGTCAAAACTACATTATTTCTACAGTGTGGATGCACCAAGGAGAACTAGATGGAAAAGTGGAAGGCATCCTCTCAGTTTCCTTATAGACATGAGTAAACAGTTCAAGGACTGGAATCATGTATTGGAGTTGTGTCTTTGTAAATGGATTTACATATGCGGGAATTAGAACTTGATAGTTCTGTAATTTCCTTATCCAGTAGAGGGCTACTGTTATGTTACTACATAGAAGACCCAGCAAATTGCCCAATGCACATTGCACACCAGTGCACATCATGCTCCAATGTACATCACTCACTAATGCATATTTGTCTCTATGTGCATCAGGCACGCTTGCCAATGTCCCAATACACATTTTTGCAATTCATTGGCAGGTTTTCTTAACAGCTCTGCTACTTAGCTAAGTATACATAAAGTTATGTTAAGTGAAAGGTAAACTTTAAAACAGTGTGTTAATCTGAAAGTGTGTGTTTGTAGGGGGGTAGGTATTGTTACTAGTTGTGTGGTTAAATAGACAGTTTCGGGTAAGCCTAAGAAACATCTGCATGAAGAGCTTGGCTGGAAAGGTTCATAAAAGTTCCTCTCTGAAGCTGCTATTTGCAATTCTGGGACAGCTTGAAAGAAGATTTTGTCTAGATTGTGGTTGGGGGGGAAAGAATTGAATTTCTTCTCTCCAACTTCTCACATTTCTGAGGTTGCTCAGGCTTAGAGATATAAATGCTGATAAATTTCATTCTCATAGGCAATACCAAATCACTTTACCATTTGTCTCCTCTTTGGGAGAGAGTCATTGAAAACTGCACGGTTTTCCAAGTTTATTCACACTTTGGGACTTATCATTTATTAGGCAAACTGCAGCCTCCAAGGAAGCCTAGAGAGGGAAAGAAGATTTGTGAATATTGAAAAAAAATGGTTGCAAAATGGTTGAAAATGGCAATTTCTGTACAGAAATTAAGCACCCTGAACAAAAACCTGCAATTATCTGCATTGGGGAAAACATATCAGCATAGAAAAGAAGTTTCCTGCACAAAAGCAGTATTTTCCTCACCAAAAAACTCCAAAAAACAAAAAACAGCATATTCAGGAAATAAAATACATGCTTTTTAAATACTGTAAGAATAAATCATTACTTGGACAGATTCTCATCCATATAGTATTATCCTCGTATGGGTTTTACAACACTTGAAAACCTATTTTCCAGCTTTTTAAAAAAAAATCAATATCCTTTCTGTACCTAGACTTTTCTGAAGTTAGCACTACAAAAAACTGTGCACATTAATTATAAAGTATGCACAAGTAATTTGATCTTATATCTGGCTGTTTAGTCTTTTGCTGGGAAAGTATTTCTGAGCCTTTTATGCCAATGTTTGCACCTGTGTGCTTTAAGATCTTATGGGGAAAGCCTGAGCTATGAGAAAAGGACATTCCTTGTGGAAATCTACCTTGTGAAATCTTTCACAAAATCCTTGGACTTTCACAATGAATTTCAAAAAGGAAAGGAGAAACAAAAGTTGAAAAAACTCTTTTTTTTAAAAAAAAAAATCCTATCAACATCCTATCAAAGAAAGCAACATCATTAAAAGGTGTTTGTGTGCAATTGTGTTTATAATGTATTGCAAAAAGTATCCTATTTCTCCTAATACAGTTGGATTGGAGTGTAGTCATTGTCTGGTGCTTTCTGTTTCTACCAAGTACCTATCATTGGTTGCTTTCTTCATCTTTCTCTGGAGACTTACAGCACTTATGTTCAAGTAATGCACTTATGTCGTTTGGGGATTAGAAAAATGTTCTAGTGTATACCCATTTAAAGTTAATGTCATGTAAGACAAATTCCATATCTTACACAGTGGCCAGAATACAAACAACAGGTCAATAAAGCTTCTCTCTCACTTTTCCATTGCATTGCCACCGGCAAATGTTTCTTGTTAAACTGGTAAAGAATACATTAGACCACAACATCAAATTGTGTAAATCTATAGCGCTATATAAATAAAGTATGATGATAATAATAATAATAATAATAATAATAATAATACATACATACATACAACAGATCAAACAACAAAAATATTACAACTTATCTTATCTTATCATATCTTATCATTCATCTCAATTTCCCATTCATACCTCCCCTCCAACATCCTCCCATTCATTCTCCCAGCTAATACATTCATACCTTCCCCTAACCTTCCCTCTTTCTTCATCCCATCCATTCCTCCATAACCCTCTCCCTACTTCCCACCTTCCTTCCTTCCTTCCTTCCTTCCTTCCTTCCTTCCTTCTCCTTCCTCCTTATCTCCCTCTCCTACCTACCTTTCACCTCATATCCATCTCTTTTCCCCTTCTATCCTTCAATCCCCTTCTCCATCTCCACTTCTATTCTCTACGTTAACCCTTACACTCACTTTCTACAGAATGTTTATAAAACATTTTAAGTGTCTTATACCCTGGGTTTGGTGCTGAACTAGCTGGACATTGTTCAGACTGTTCACATCAGAATGGGGGTTGGGTTTGGGCCTTCTGAACTCTCTACTGAGGGGACAAGAGGAGGAGCAGGACAGGTTAAACATTCAGGGGACCTGCCTCCTTTCTCATGTATCCATCCTATGTCCAAACATCAAGCTCCAGAAGCCCCAGCCTCCCTTTAAAATGATTATAGGAGATGTCATCCAAAACATTCAAAGGACCATAGTTTCTCTGCCCTGAAGCCTGTACCTATGCAGCTTGCTGTGTGCAGATTTTACAGCAAAGGAAATTGTGAACTGTTCCTAACTAGGCTCCTTTCATGAAACGATATTTCCAGAATGGTATTTTGAAACGACTAAGCAAGTTTCAGTGGAAATTGTTTCAACAAAGGATTCTAAGATGATAGTAAATGATGTTTAAAAGGATTTAATCTGTGTGCCTTTTTAATGTGTTGGATGTTTCCATTTGTTGTATGCACTGGTTTTGTCTTCCCCCCAGCTAGTAAACACAACCATTTTTAAAAGAAAGCTGAACAGCAATGTATTTCAGTTAACTCTTTAGCTCTGGCAGTTTCAGTGTGTTCTGGTATTGGACACTGTGCCAGAAAAATCCCGCTCCTAATGCAATAGGATTTGAAAATAAGTCAAGCGCTGCCAAAAATACATAATTCTTTTTTGTACTCTCCAGTTTGTTTTACTTACAACAATGGCCTGGTCATACCCTGCAGCATGCATTCATTACAGTGATCTTTGACTGGCAGATGCAAAGTAATAGGGTGCATATTTTAGTGCTTATTATAATACCCTGTCCAAAAACAACTTGACAAATTTGTGATTTCGACAGTGTCTCATTTTGCTGGCTGCAGTGCTCTGTGATTGCCTGGTCCACGTGGCTCCCAGATTATGCATACCACCAATACTTCTCATTAAAATGGCCACAGTTCACCAGTTTCGGTAGCTTGGAACGAACTTGGAATGAATTATTATACAACAAAGAGGCTGCTGTCATGCAGAACAAAAGACAAGCAAAAGAGAGCTGTGGCTTAATGAGGCTAAGTGAGTGGCTCCCCTGCATCACCAGCTACTTGACGGCCTTTGAGCGTGGAATCCCCCCCCTCCCTTCCAGATGACAAAACCTTTGGCCTATTATTGTGTGTTTATGCACCTTGAGGCTAATATACATTTTAATATGCTGCACATGGGTGGGGGTGGGGGTGGAATGAGCCATTAGATTACAACATGTGCATTCCCTGTTAAATTAATGACAGCTGAACATAGAGATAAATTTAGGTTTTCATATTTAATTATAGCGCACTACAGTACGTTTAGCAAGGATAAATTGCACTATTATTATGTTTCAATTTTTTTGACATCTTTTCCTATTAACCACCAACCCTTACCCCTCTTCCTTCTTGCCATACATAACATCTCTGTATGTTCCATCAACCCCTTCACATTATTGTGGCTTCATTCAATCCATTTTCCTTCTTCCTTGTGGGGTGGTGGAGGCTGTCTGTGTCCGTGTTTTCATTTGTGGCTTTAGGTTAGACTTCAAATAAATTTTTGGTTCACAATATCAAGGAAGACCAGCCATGGCACAAATGCAAGGAAACAAAAGACTAATGTAGCCAAGCCTTCCGCCACTGGTTTTCACACATGCTTTTATTATGAGACTTCACTACTGAATTTTTTTGTGTAATTGCATACCTTGCCTAGCTATTTTTTTAAACCTAGCAGCTCAGTTCATGTAGTAATGGCTCACCATTTTCACGTGTGACCATATAAAAAAAGATCAGTGGGGTAAATCAGCCTCTTCTTACCTCTTTTTCTTGGCAAGCTCATGAGGATCACAGAAAATAGGCTTGTAATAATTTACCTGCTCATAAGACCTGCTCATTTTAATTGGGGATTTAAATGTGTGTGACTTGTGAGTACTCAAGTTCCTAAACTCTTAACTATTCTCAAGTCAGCAGAAGATGTTGAGACCTGATACCCTGCTTTTGTATTGGCATGGTCAGCCTTCATCAGACAAGGCAGGCTGCTGATGTCAGAGCATCCCAGAACATGACTGCTAATCCTTTTTTTATCACACTCCTTCAACTCTTCTGGGACCAGCTGTCCATGTGATTCCTGCCCTCTCTGCCTCTCATGAATTAACAGCCACCTGATCCACCCGCTTGCTGCTGGTGAAAACCTGGCATCTACTGGGACGCTGCCAAGTGAGTGGTGAGACAGTAGGTTTACCCTTTTGGCATAGATCAAACCAAATGTCATTTGATTCAAGCATTGTCTCTCTCAGGGGCCACCCCACTTGTTCATTAAAAACTTAAAGCAATTTCTCAAGAATTCATGCTTAAAGTTGCTTGCTTTCCTCCCCCTTCTCCATCCCTTTTCTTTCATGAATATTGGATTATCACCCTTCAGGGAGGAAGGACTATTTTTACTTCTTAATCCTTGTACAACTTCAAAGCATATTTGCTGTACCAGTAGTGCCCAAGTCAATATTTACTGGTACTACTGCTGTACCAGTAGTGCCCAAGTCAATATTTACTGGTACTACTGCTGTACCAGTAGTGCTCAGGTCAATATCAAAAGGAGTCCATGATGATCTTGTACTCCAACTCTCTCCTTTTTCAACCTCACCATTCTTACCAGTAGTACCTTGGCAAGCCCTCTCTCATCCTTCATCCAATGGCATCACTAGGGGCATACAGGAGGTGAGGCCCACACCAAGTGACATCCCAGAAAAGGAGTGACACTCTGTTGGGCCCTCCTCCCATTGTGGGGTGAGAAGGGTCAAGCACACCCCTCCTGCCATTGCTGCAGTGGTGCCAGTCTCCCCATGAGGAGGCTCACACCACAGCAGCACAGGACATAGTCAAGCAATCCCCTCCTGCCTTTGCTCTGGTGGATCCAGTCTCCTGAGGAGAAGGCCATCATTGTCACAGCAAAAAAAAGAGTGTCAGTTGTGCCCTATTTACCGCCACCTTGCCCCCTCTGCATCTTCCCTTAGCAGCCCCGTCTCACACCGGGTGACACTAGGGGTGGGAATGCCACTGCTTCCATCCTTTTTAAACCTCAGAAATATTAGCACTATCATCTTAACCCTCTCCTGTGGTCCTTGCCAATTTTCTCCCTCAGGCATTTCAGGACCGGTGCTGCAGAGAATCCTCTCCTGCTTTCTAGCCCTTTAAAAAAATATTTCCTGATAAGATATGACAGCCTCCATTTTTATTTTATTCTATTACATTTGTTTCTAGGAAGCTTCCCATTTAGAATTTCAACATGCAGCTGGCTACTGCAACTTAAGTGACAAGCAAAAGTATTACATTTTGAAGGTATTATCATGCTGTCTCAATGACAGGCTGCCCTTCTTTACTTTTAGAATGTTTTAAAATTGAAACTGGCTAGGAGACATTTGGTGGCAACCAGGAACACTCTGTCAAATTTTGAGGGGTCTACAATGATTTCCTGATGAATTATGAATTTCTGTTTCTGGCAAGACCCCCCTCCACATTTAGAATTTCAGCTTGAAAATGAGCACTGAATCTTGGGGAAAGCTATCAAATTTTGAGGCATCTACCATAACTTCATGGTGAGCTATGGCTGCCCCTTTCCAGTTTGGAATTGCTTCTGCCTCATGGGCATTTCAACTTAGAGGACAATAAAAACACTTTCAAGTTTTTAGGCTTCTACTACAGGTGCTGTAGGCTATATTTCAGAGGAAGTGAATGGCGAAACCACCTGTGAGCATTTTCTTAGGCAAGACATTCCTTGCCTAAGAAAACACTATGAAATTGAAGGAGTCACCACAAGTCAACAAGCAACTTGAAGGCACTTAAACATAATGCCATGAATTATGACAGCCATAGATGGATATGCGGACATTCTATTTTATTATTATAGATTATACTTAATTACTACTAGCACTGATGCTGGTGCTATTCCTACTATGTTATCATTTCCGAACTAGTGCCCTGCAGATGTCTTGAACCACAGCTCCCATAAATTCTGTCCATACCTATTGGAGCTTATGGGAGCTGTAGTATAGAGTATCTATAGAGCACCACACTGCCATCATTTGCATTACACATGAGAAATGCATGGGAAATGTTTTGTACATTTGTGCAAAATGTGTGCAGTATTAGATCCTCAGCAAACCACCCAAACAATGGGTGGCATCCTGCTAGTGAATTACAATGGTGTAAATTGGACCTGCACCTTCACAATTTAGTGATCATAGAATCATAGAGTTGGAAGAGACCGCAAGGGCCATCCAGTCCAACCCCCTGCCATGCAGGAAATCCAAATCAAAGCATCCCCGACAGATGGCCATCCCGCCCCCGTTTGAAGACCTCCAAGGAGGGAGACTCCACTACACTCCTAGGAAGTGTGTTCCACTGTCAAACAGCCCTTACTGTCAGGAAATTCCTCCTAATGTTGAGGTGGAATCTCTTTTCCTGCAGCTTGCATCCATTACTCCGGGTCCTAGTTTCTGGAGCAGCAGAAAACAAGCTTGCTCCCTCCTCAATATGACATCCCTTCAAATATTTAAAAAGAGCTATCATATCACCTCTTAACCTTCTTTTCTCCAGGCTAAACATACCCAGCTCCCTAAGGCATTCCTCATAGGGCATCCACCTACAGAAAAATAGCTAGATGCTTTCCTACTTATCATCTCCACTCTCTGATAATACAAAAAAATGCTATAAGGAGCAGGTATGTTGCACTGCTTACAGGGTGCTGTGGTTGCAAAGATTGCACTATGTGATCCATGAATGTCTCCTGAATCAGGATCTCAGCCAATTTGTCATACAGATTAGAATAATTTTAATATCACTAATGGAGTTTCTTTGATAGATTCTTTCAAATTATTCATCTAATGAAATATTTAGCATTCTTCCTTGGATAGTGCCATTGAAAAACCATTGGAAAATAAATAATTCTTTTTTCTATTCCCCATTTTTCAAACTTTGTTTTGGGAATTATTTTGCTGAAGAAGCTAGATTGGTCTCAAATTTGTTCAAAATTTAAATTAGGTTAAATTTCCTCACCTGTCCGGCTGTGCCAAGTTCTTGCCATGCTTACTCAGGAAATAGGAAAAGCCATGTAATTCTTCACCTTTGCTCATCCCAGCATACAGTTTCAGGCTTTTTTGAAATATATGATGTTCTTCTCCAACTGTTCTGGAACATGAAAAACACAGTTCCTTATGTCATGTAATTAAAAATAACTTCTTCTCCAAAAATGGTTTAAAAATGCAATGACTTTAAGAAGTAGATTTTTCCAACTCCTGCTGTGATTATAAAGAGTTTGAAGATATTATGCTACAGGTTTTCCCCAAGATGATTGCTTATTGGACAGTTGTTTCATGACAAAAGACCCTATGATGTGCTGACCAGAGGAGTCATGAGAAGAAGAAAAATCATTATTTTAAAAGGAGCCAGGATCTTCATGATAAAGCATTTGTCATAATAGTCAGTTAGAATTGCTGGTGGAAGAATTTTCATCAGTGGTGGAATAGGACAGTACCTTAAAATTCAGAACGAGCCTTCTGTCCTTCCTTCAACCCTCTCTCTCTCTCTCTACCTCCCTCAACCCCTCCCTCTCTCTCACACACACACACACAAACACACACACTTTCACAACTTTTCTTATTTATAAAGGAATGAAAATATTTTCCACTGCATGTGAAACACATTTCTTCTGTGCTCGCATCCATCCATCTATGCATCCATCCATGTTGTTAATCTGTGCAAATATCCTGCATTGCCTACGTCATTCAGAATGTGTTACCAAATAAGATCCTTATCACACTACACTGTTAAAGCACTGTATTCCATTTTAGCTGCCATGATAGCATCCTGTGAAATTCTGGGGTTTGTAGTTTAGTGAGGCCCAAGAGCTTTCTGGCTGAAAATTCTAAATGTCCCACCCTAAACTGCAAATTCCAGGATTCCACAGGAGGCAGCCATTGCAGTGAAAGTGGGATACAGTCAGCCCTCCATATCCATGCACTTTTTAAAAACATGGATTCAAGCATCTATAGCAGTGATGGCGAACCTATGGCACGTGTGCCAGAGGTAGCACTCAGAGCCCTCTCTGTGGGCACCCCATTGTCCCAACACAGACTTCACTAGAGTTTGTCATTAGAAATCCAGAGGAACGTGGCACTTTGCAATAAATAAGTGGGGTTTGGGTTGCAGTTTGGGCACTTGGTCACTAAAAGGTTCTCCACCACTGACCTATAGCTTAAAAATATTTTTAAAATATATAAATTCCAAAAAGCAAACCTTGATTTTGCCATTTTATATAAGGGGCACCATTTTACTCTGCCATTGTATTTAATGGGATTTGGGTATCAATGGATTTTGGTATCCATGGGAGATCCTGGAACCAAACCCGAGTGGATACCAAGGACCTACTGTATAGGGCTATAACAGTGTAGTGTGATAAGGAAATAAATAATGCCTCCTGGTCCAACCTCTCGCACCCCCCATACCTAGCTTAACAGCCAATGAGCAATGGAGGTCTGTTTAACTGGCAATGTTTCAGCATTGCAACCTCACTTGCTGGTTGGAAGGAGTGGAAGAAATCCTCCTCCTATACCCCAGTAATAGCTGAAAATAGCAGCTGCTGGTTGTTAAAGTAGCTTTTAGGGGCATTTACAATCACGGCAATAGGTCAATGATAGTATATCTGTAGTACCACTGAATATGGAGCAATGACAAATCCATAAGTCTAGGTTATGAATCTGTAATTGGAATACAGATTGCCAGCTTTGGTTACTTATTTGTTTGCTTTTTATCTCATGATTGGGGCACAAGGTAGCTTGCAATTTAAATAGTACAGAAACAAGTAAAGCATGAAATAAATAACAGGACATAAAATGAATTAAAGCAACATGCATGATACTGTTTCAATAGCCTCATGAGATGGACCAGTCTTACTTTCCTCCTGAACTTGAAGACACTCTCCCAAGGATGTGTAGCGGAGCTTCCTGTACTTTGGTCACCTATATTTTAACACTGGTTCTTGAAAATGTATTTCTCAAAAAGCATGTTTTACATCAGGGCAGGAAACTTTGGTGGTACAGGAGAGCAGATTTCTGCTACTAAGACCATCTGAGGGTTGCCCAGTTTTCTAATAGGTTGTTTTGACAACAACAACATCTCTCAATAAATGAAAGTGGCCAAAAGTCCAATACCAGGGAGTTTAAACATTAAAAGAATGATTATTCTTTTTAAATGAATAAACCTTTTTAAAAAGTGAATCAGTGCTCCTGGAGACTTCTAAAGAGACAATTGACCTGTCGCCCCCTCTGAAAATGGGAGTCTGGGTGTCTGGAGGTCTTGATGACCACAAAAAACAGTCATGGGACCTGAATGTCACCCCAGAGCATTATTTTCCCCACCCCTCCTTTACAATAAAATCACCTTTACTATGACAAGCTTTGTTATTTAATTTAGGGATAAATTGTGTCCTTAACACAGTCCTGATATTAGGAAGCCATGAAAGCAGGGTGAGCACAAATACTTTGGTTTCACAGCAGACAGACAGCTCTGTTTGAGAAATCTGTAAAAGACTCTATGGCTACATTTGTGGCATATATTTAAAGCTCACTTTGTAATGAACTGGTTATTAATAAGACATTAACTCAGAACAGTTCAAGAAATAGAAGTGCTTGTTTATGAAGTCAGATGGGGGGACAGGCTCTTCCCACTGTAGCCATGGATCATTTGATGGATCAATTTGCATGATTTTTCATATGAATAAAACAAAATAGTAATTCAGGAGTGTATTGTCGTAAGTATCCATGCTTACCTCTGTATTCTTACCTCTTAGAAGAGGCATCCTATCCCTCCTGTGTAAGCAGGGGAATGCCTCTTCTAAGCTGATGTGTTTCACCTGCTATTTGTATAAAGACAACTTCATTAATCAATAAAAAATATTTTTAAAGCAATCTAGTAAGCCCTTTTTGAACTGAGGACAGATACAACAGGAGCTGAACTTACTTAACCTAATATCTATATCTGTATTTCATTTCTTAGAGACTGCCTATACAGTCTTCATTTCTTACAGCAATGATTAATAGCCTGAGACATTCATATGTGAGTCCCCAAGCATCTTCCTCCAGATTAATTGCCCACATTGACCATATATTTCCAGTCATTGAAGGCAGTTAACCCAGTGCATCATATGCTCCATTTCTTAGACAGAGAAGCTGAACAAAAAAGCATCTGCTGCTTCTGGGTGGTCAGATCATACAGTATTTAATATATTCAGGCTGCAAAAGCTTGGCAAGTTTATTATAGGGACTAACACCATATATTCCTTAGTCCTTCGCAGGAGCATGAGAATTTCAACGTACCAAAACTTGCAAACTTCTACATATTCAGGATAGAAAGAATGTGATTTTTAAAAATGATTGCAGTAGAATCTTTTCAAAGAAATTTCTCATTCCTTCAAAAGTACTTATTTCTCAAAATGTACATAGAATAAGGATATAATTCTTCACTAATTTTGTTCCCAAGGGAAGCTATGAGTAATCTGAGCAATTTTCTTCCTGCTGTGAGAAAGTCTTTGAAAAACACACTGTTTTTGAAGCCTGTTCATAATTCAGGACTCATTCTGTGCAAAATTCATATGGTTGATTTTCATGGAAAGCAGCATTTTCAGTGCAGGAAACAGCTTTTCAGTGTAGGAAAATAATATTTCTACATAGAAATATTGGTTTGGATTAGGTAGTCTGTTACAATGTTGTAAATTAGATCTAGGACATCACGTCTGGTTCATAATGTCATTTGTGATCATGGACCACAAATGATGCTGAAGCATACATTAAAAACCTGTCAGTTATCTGGAACAATGGGGTCTGATCAACCCCTTTCCTGCCAAAGTATGACACTGTAATAAAGAGTTGTTCCAGGTCTCTGCCGGGGTCTCTGCTTCTACTTCTGGCAACATAACTTACCTGTAGGAAGAAGCTGGTCATGTCATCTTGCAAGTGTCCTATTTGACAGCAGGACAGACCCTCCTCATTCTGGATGGCTGACTAGCTTTTAAGGTGGGCTTTAAGGGTCAGGTGAGAAATTGAAACAGAAATATGTCCTCGTGTGCACAGAACAAAAGCTCTGGTTTCCACCACCACCACCCTCTTCTGGCAGTGTCTTCTTTGGATGATGCACAGCCCTAACTTGGTTCTGGTGTGAACAGTTTGGATACTGTCTGTCCCATTCAGCACCAAAAGCAGTACAGTATATAATACCCTTAACATGAATTGAAAAACGTTTCTCTTACTTCAGATCTTCCCGGAAGATCTGGAGCCCTTTGTTCCCATGCATGGGTGGCTGTCTGAATGGACATCCTGCTGAGCCATCCAATGCATCTGCCACTGCCAGAGATCACTCGTTCTGACCTCAGACATGAGTGACAATGGCAGATGTACCAGGAAGCTCAGTGGGACACATGCAGACACCCATCTTGGCATGGGGACAAAGGGCCAGATACAAGGAGCAGCTCCAGGGCCAGAATACTATGGGATGCCCCTGAAGTATTTTAGCCAATGCAGACAAGGCCACAGTGCAGTGATGGTGAACCTTTTGGAGGCCGAGTGCCCAAACTGCAACCCAAAACCCACTTATTTATTACAGAGTGCCGTGTTCCTCTGGCTTTCTAGTAACAAACTCTGGCAAACTCTGTGCTGGGGCGATGGCATATGTGCCCACAGAGAGGGCTCTGAGTGCCACCTCTGGCACGTGTGCCATGGGTTCACCAACACTGCCATAGTGTTTGATGCAGGATCTCAGCCATAATTTCTACATAGATATGTTAGTTCCTGAACAAAAAAATGTTTCTTTCTGTACAGAAAATGCTGTTTTCTATGCAAATCAACCAAGTACAAATTTTTTGCACAGTAAGGCCTCAACTGTGAAGATTTGTGCCAGTCCATGATTCTTCTTGTCAGTGTTTCCTGATATTCAAAAAGCAAACATTTTTCAAATATTGTTTCCATCCTTAACATAGAATTGCAGCTTCAGTCTAATCTAGTACTCAGGAAATCATTATAGCAGTGAGACAGCTTGAAAGAGTCTTGCATATCATCTATTGATTTCTGTGAATTTTATTTAGTCTCATTGTGCTTGCATAGAAATTATGGTTTAAAATGCCTCCCCCAGCTATTGCCATGACATATAGTCATAGATAAAGATCTTATTTGTCCTTTATTCACTTCAATGGTAGACAAATTTTAATGAAGATAGCTGCATGATATGGTGCATTTTGCATCTTGGAAGCTGATTGTCATGTTGGGTAGATTTTTCCATGCAGTTCATTGTATAAGTTGGTCAATATGTCTTATGTCTTCATTCTTACATATATCACTTCTCACAACCTGTCCTTTTTGCTGTTGAAACAATTAATGAATACTTCTTCTGTATATGTGGAGTGTTTTTTCTACTGTTCTGGATTATTTCACAGTATGTGAATAGCAACTAATATTTTATTTCAATCTGTTTTAATGTCTTTGTTCAAAACACTATAAAAACTGGGTTCACTTTGAATTCGAGGGTCCCAGTCATTTGGATGAATTTCTTACTGGGAACAATGCTGCAGC
>NC_056525.1:108047030-108057255 GCF_019175285.1 Sceloporus undulatus
ATAATAATAATAATAATAATAATAATAATAATAATAATAATAATAATAATAATAATAAACATTTCTTTTCCAATCATGACTTCTTGGTCTCCCTGCTGATTTCTGGTTAAAATTCTGGTTTGAAAATAACCAATAATCAATAATCTATAACAGGGATAGCCGTGTTGGCCATATAGTAAGTCCTATAGCATCCCAACAATGATACCTTTATAAGGACAACCAAAATGCACAATATACATGTTGCAAGATTTCGAAGTATTATTGTAATGTTAATTTGATTATACCTCAGATTATTTAGAATCTGTAGTGCAGCTTTACAATTATTTACAGTCTCCAATAATTTAGATACAGGCAAATAGTCTCCAGGTGAGAACACCTGGCACCATGTTATGTTTTTAGTAATGGACAAAAAAAACCCTTCTATTCAATCAGGTATTTTAAAAACTTTTTCTGAACTTTTCTCCATTAGGGTTTCTATTTGTAGAAAAATTAGTTTGCTTTAGTGTGTAGCATTTTGTGCTTAGCAAGTTTTAATTTGTAGTGTTCTGTCATTGATGATATTCTGATTGTATACCACCCTGGAACCAATTTTGAGGAAAGACCGTTTAAAGATATCTTACAAAGATACCAGTATTAACTACCTGAATGGTTGATTATTTAATTAATCATTCAACATTGTTTAATCAGATGTTGTGATGGTAAGCACATTATTGAAGATGGATATAGGAGAGCCAGATTTTGTGCTTTGACTGAGCATCTTCACAGAGCAGCAATAAATTACTAACTTTTTTTCCAGAGCTTTCCAGTGAAGCCAATAAGGATGGGTACAAATGTACCTTTTTTAAATGGTAGAGGCAATTTCATTGCTCCATAAACACTTGCACTTTTTCTCACAATGATCAGGGTGACCAGACATCCTCCTTTTCCAGGACATGTCCTACATTTCACATTTCTGTCCAGAAGGAATTTCAAAATGTCCTCCATTTTTAAGATGCATGTTTAAGAAGCATGAATTTATATTAGTGTTTTTAGCTTTTATTTCATAATGTCCTTCTTTTTCTTGAATATCCTACATTTTGCGTTGCCTTGTCCTCCTTTGCGGTTATGACTTCTGGTCACCCCGGCTGTGATGCAAGCTCTTAAAACACCAAGAGCAAAGAGGTTTTTAGGTTGGAGATAGAATGAAGGAAAATCTATGGTTGAATGTTTAAGTGTTGGAATATGAGTCTAGAGATCAGGGTTCGAATGCCTGTTCAGCCATGGAAATCCACTGAGTGACCTTGGATAAATCAGATCTTGGGGGAATCACCAGAAAATTCTACGATAGGTTTGCCTTAGTTGTGGCCTTAAGTTGGGAAAAACCTGAAGGCACACAACAACAACGAATGACATTTAATTGTTGCCAGTATTTTCAAAATATTTGCAGGATTTTTAAAAGGCACAGTATGAATAATAAGCAGATAAATGGATAAATGAAAGACCTTTTCTTTCATTATTTTTTTTTAAAAATGAATGTTCTCTCTGAAGAAGAGTAAAAAAGAAATGAGGTCTCACATGGTGTTGATGGTCCAAAAACTGTATTACCTTAAAAAGCACAACGTGTTTCGGCCTTGTCACCAATTGGCCCTCTTCAAGAGCGATTATAAAATAAACAAAAGTACATTTATTGTAGTTATGGTATTGGGACAACAACAGCATGTGGGTCCTCATATCCTTTTACTCTTCTACTGTGAATATGTGCTTTCCAGTTTTTTGTTCTGTTCTCTCTGAAGGGCAAGATGGTTGTATTTATAATGAAGCTGGAAACGATTCAATCTTACACTCAGGAGAAAGAAGCTATTGTGGCTTGTCTTTTTTACACTGGGCTTGTTCTTCAGCCTCAACTGAGAATGATAAAAACACAATACAGTGACCTCTCCTTTTTCACGGGGATCCATTCCAGACATCCTCACGAAAAAGGCGTTTCACCTATATTCAAGCCCTATTGGCTTGAATATAGGCGCGGACATGCGAAGTGCATGGCCATGCGCTGCAAGCACACAAACAATTTATTCTCCCTCTGTTTGTCCCTCGTGCATAAGTGAGGGATGTGGATCTGAAGACCATGAGAATGGAGGTAGGACTGTTTGGGGTGGCCTGTAACCAGCCCTTTCCCCGCCGGATCGGGGCCTCAGCTGCCAGAATGGCAGCCTCCGAGGCCCTGATCCGCCGCTTCCCCACGGCCTGGAAAGGGGTGTCCTTGAGGCTTCATGCCCCAAGGACACTTGACAGTGACGGGGAGGAGGCAATAAAACCACTCGGCCCCTTTCTCCATTGCGTCACTGGCGCAGCCGTCTAAAAGCTGTGCCAGCGACACAAACCGCAGAAGGAGCTCCATTTCAGAGCTCTTCTCACGCCACAGAAAGGGCGCTCTAGGCGCCCTTCCGCGGTGCAACAACATCACAACCGTGCAGCCTCATTTGGAGGCGGCACAGTGGTGACGTAGTCATGGTGGCGCCCATCTGTATATGGTGCCGCCATTTTGTATGGACTGGGTCCATACTAGGGTTAGGGGTGTCAAGAAGTGATGCCCCTTTCTAACCCTAGTATGGACCCAGTACGTACTATTACGCCCGTTTGTAACAGGCCTAAGATTGCTGTAGGCATTAATTGACCATTTATTTCTTCATTCTTCATTCTTCTTTCATCCTAAAGCCAAAATAACTTCTGCTTGTTAGTATGCACCTTGCTTGTAGGAGCAGGGTGGCCAGACATCCTCCTTTTCCAGGACATGTCCTACATTTCGACCTTCTGTCATGAAGAATTTCAAAATGTCCTCCATTTTGAGACATGACTAAGAAGCATGCATTTATATTTATATTAGTTGTTTTAGCTTTTATTTTGTAATGTCCTACATTTTTCTTGAATGTCCTTCATTTTCTGATGACTTGTCTTCCACTGAGGTTATCACATCAGGTCACTCTGTGTGGGAATGTCATGTTTAGTTCACCCTCTTAAAAATTCAAATATGTTCACTGTCCCATTTCTGCCAGTTTCCATGGAATGCTAGACAATAAAGGAAGTGCAGTGTCTGAGGATCTTACTCAAAAAGTGTCTGGGGCTCCTCTGAGGCCTCTTATTCCTCTTGGCCAAGACTATCCCTCTAAGTCATACCCATTCCTGCACACCAGGAAGCCTTCAGCATTCAACACTCCAGAGACCCTCCAGGCCTTGAAAAATAATCCCCAAACAGCAAATAGCAGACCTCAGAAGTGACTGCTTGCAGCAGCAGCAGCTCCTGCTTCTTCAAAGACTTTTCTGCTTTAAAAAGGAGTGCAGTGGAAATAACAACATGTAGAGGGCAAATTATGACACCCAAAGGATTTGAGTAGACAAGATTTAGGCTTCAGACTAGGTCGTGGACTATTACTGTGGAAGCAGCGTTTCAGAAGATATTGTGTAAATTAGCTTAGTCGCCTTTTATAAAACACAGTGCATTTTACAGCAGGTTTGGCTACGCAGCTGTGTTTGAGTTCGCATTTGTGTTGCTTCTTATATGCTCCAGCCAAATTTTCTTTTATAGAGGCAATAAAACTTCAGCTGTGATGTTCTGCATTTGGTGGACTCTATTTAAATAATAATGCTCTTCTTAGCACAATGCTCATAAAACTGATAGCACACAGATAAACTAGTTTCAATATGTTTAGTCTGTTTTGCTCAAAGCTTGTTTCTTTGACAAAGTTAAGGGGAAAAAACAAGCATATTATTGAGGTGTACAATAGAACATAGACTCAAAATGCAGGGTTTTTTTTTCTTGGTCATATGTTTGATAGGAATTGGTTAATATGCCAGAGAAAACTTTATTGCACAAGGCTTGCATATAAATGGACACAATGAAGTGCTAAATTAAAATTGCAACATTGATTTCCCTTAAAGCTGTGCTCAGTCTGCACTTATAATAAAGGATTTGTTATTTGTTCTAGTTAACACCTTCTAGTTAACAGCATGAGGTACGGTAGCCAAGTGTTTAGACCAATTCATATAGAAAGGTTAGACACAATCTAATAAATTCAACGCAAATTCCATGTTTAAATCAATGAAGATCAAGCAGTTACCTGCGGACCAGATCCATTTTAGATTATGAGGGCATTGAAGACAGTTTACAGGATATCTGTTTTTTTTTCAATGAATTCAAAAACAATGAAACATTTTTTTTTTGTCTCATATCTTCAGGCCACTTGGGAATTCATTTTCTTTTAATGACAGAAAATTCCACCACTTTTGTATGATGGTTGCTTGGCTTGTCCAGAAATCAATGTAGTTTTCCAGAAACTATGCAGTTTTTACCGCAGAAACTGAAAACTGTGAAGCTTTCCCCATGGAAAGGAAACTGCAACATTCAAACCATCAAAGGCTGCAGCTTCAGTCAGCCAGAGTTTTCTTTCTTTGCCATGTAATATTTGGTTTGTGAAATATTCAAACTAGTGAAGTCAATACATGAAAAGGCTGCAAGTATAGATTTTTTACAGCAAAGCTGCTCAGTTTCTCAATGGCATAATTTATGTTGTTCCAGAAGGAGGATTGCCAGCAGCATCCCAGGTGATGAGCTTTCAGGGGTAAGCCATGGTGATATCACTGAAAAAGAAAAAAGAGAAGAACTTTCAACATATTCTAGATGAGGACTCTGTAAAACCAAAGAGAGGACCACATAATGGTGGTTCATTGATCCAAAGCTAAAATTACATTTTGTGAGCAACTGCTTGCTGTAAAACCACAACACAGTCATTGGAAGCCCAACCTAAGGTCATGGTCAACCATTCCCAACCCAGCCCAGACAGTTTACATAACTGTGAAACTATGCTATGAAAGATAAAATTGAATCATGAGAAATAGTTTGAAGTAATGAATGTCTTCATTACGAAGCACAATCTTTAAAGAGCTTCATGTGTATCTTGTGAGTAAATCTTGAGTAAACAACTCTGTAAGCAGCTATTGTTATTAACATATAAATGAAACCATGTAATTATTTAACATATGGATGAACATACAATCAGTTTTCTTACAATCAATTTCAGTTGCTGCATCCCGATTCAAGATGCTCGATCAGTCTATCCCACATGTAAACTTGACCCTTGCTCATCTTGGCTCTTAAGATCTAGCAGGCGTGGATTGAATAGATGGGTCCAAAGGGTGGTAAATGTCTCCATACATTGAGGGAGGGGCCTGCTGCCTTGTAGGAGGCTGTAGTACATCCTCTCCTGCAAGGACCTCCCTCAACCCAATGACTAATATCCTGTATTTGGGCAAGGTGCTTGAATGTGTGATTGCTGGACAGCTTCAGATGTTTTTGGAGGAAACAAATCTGGACTCATTTCAGTCTGGTTTCAGGTCAGGGTATGGTACCAGTCATGGTTGCTCTGACTGGTGACCTAGTCTGAGAGAAAGACATCCTCTTCATCTTCCTGGATCTCTCATTGGCTTTTGATACCATTGATCATGGTATCTTACTGGACCAACTCTGGCAGATGGGAGTAGGAGGCACTGGTTTACAGTGTTTTCCCTCCTATCTGCAAGCTTGGTTCCAGAGAACTCCTGCTGAGCCCTGTGGCCATTGTGCTGTCGGGTGCCACAGGGGATTCAGTCTTATCTATCATGCTGTTCAACATCTATATGCAGCCATTGATAGAAGTAATAAGGTGTTTGGAGGATGGGTGCCATCAGTATACTGATGACACTCATTTCCACTTCTTGGCATCAAAGTTGGCTGGGGCTGTAGAGGGGCTGGATCAGTGACTGGTTGCTATAATAAACTGAATGAGGGTGAATAAACTGAGACTGAAGATGGAAGCTCTTTGACTTAGTGGTTCTTGAATCTGACAATTGGTCAGATTGCCTGCCCTGGATAGGCTTGCATTCCCCCTGTGAAGGAGCAGGTGTGTTGTCAGGGCGTACTCCTAGATTCATCCTTGTTATTGGAGGCCCAGATAGACCCAGTGGCTCAGAGTGCTTGGGCCAGCTTTGACTGATCCGGCAGCTGCAGCCATTCCTGGATAGAGATAACTTAGCCACAGTAGTCCATCCACTGGTAACCTCCTGATTAGATGACTGCAATTAACTCTATGTGGAGCTGCCCTTTAAAAAGACTCAAAAATTGCAACTAGTGCTATATGCAGCAGCTAGACTGCTCATTGCCAAATCAGGACAGTTGGAGGGTATGGAACAGGATCAAGTAAAGTGATTTTGAATGAAAATGCCTTTTACATTCCCATTTCCTTTATACATCCTGTATTTATTTTATGGATCTCATTTCCTTTATTCATACCAACATTGTGAAGCTGGCTGAAAGCCAATCAAGGCCTTACTATTGGCTTTTGTGGCTGAAGCCTTCCAATGTTTGGTAAGTGTAGCAAAATGTTCTTGCTTAGATAGGGTTTCCAACCCACCACCCATTTCCTGACTTCTAATAATAGAGCACATACTTGCTATGCTCAGTGCGTACTTAGCATTAATGAAGGTGCACCTAAGAGAGAAAAAGCATTATGAAATATACAAGGATGACCCAGCAGCTTCATCGATTCCAGAGGAAAAACACTGTCTAATCAAGGGGGTGACAAAAAGTTAAATAAATTTACCTGTAAAAAGAGACAAAAATGTTCGGACATATGGTACTTTTAGATGCCTGTCACAGCTTGGAGGGTGGGGAATTTACAGAGAAAGAAAGAAGGAAGGAAGGAAGGAAGGAAGGAAGGAAGGAAAGAATGAAAGAAAGAAAGAAAGAAAGAAAGAAAGACTTTCATTTTCTTCATGTTCACTGAAGCTGTGGTGTGAAGATGATGCTTTGAATGAGGCATCACATTTCTGAATACACAAGCACTGCTCAGTCTCTCTAATAACTCATCTGAAAAAAACCCATATATTATTTGGAAGCTATTTGATATAGTCAAGATGAAGATGAGACCGTCATTTTAAGCAGAGTTTCCCCTGTAGCAAAAATCTCATTTTCTATCCAGGTGAATATAGGCAGGTGGGCTAGACTAAATGAATCTATAGTTAAGTTCAAAGGCACTTTTCATGGAGTCATCTGTATGAGTGCTTAATATATTCTAAACATATTCCATAATATATTCTATAATATATGTAATATTCTAAATACAGGAGTTGAAATCATAGTTATTAAAATTCTGCCTAAAGATAAGTGTGATCATATTCTTGTGCTTTGATAATACTTTCAAATGATGGAATCCTGTATGAACATTATGTTCTACATAGCACCATAACTAGTGCTACATAGTGGGTTCTGGACAGCCCCCTTGTCCATCCCATTTACCAGGAAACAGCTGCTGGGATCAGTGGGTATATTTTGATTGAGAAGCAGCTGCCTGGTGTTCTTACCCCCTCCCATGAGCAATCTCCACTGTGAATGGCAGAAAAAGACCCCTGTCTCAAATCCCCCTTGCTCCAGAGATCATTCGCATGATAGGAGGTTGCAACATCACACCACCACTTCTTGATCAAAGTGGGAATGGACCCCTGTCAACCCCAGCAGCTGCTTTTAGGTAAGTGAAGTCAGAGGGACATTCACAGGCCCCATGTAGCCCCTAAGCTAGGGGCTATGTAGGGATCATGAATATATAGCAGTTATGAAAGCACAATTGTAGACCCAAGAGGATTCTGGCCAACTGTCAGAGTCTAATGGAATCTGTCACGAGCTGTGCATATGCATTGCATTTAATTGTTGTCAATGTAGTATTATATGGGTATATACTTATATGGGTAGTTGTATAATGTGTTGTTGATATAGGGAATGATGGGAGGTGTAATATTGGGGGGGGGAGAACTTGCTGGTGGTTAAAAGTGAAAATAATTGCTTGGTTAGGAATGCACAGATATCTATAGGCTGCTGTTTTTCAGGGGCCTTCTCATGGGAAAAGAAATATAAAGGCAAACCTAAAGTGTGTAAAGGGAGCTGGGTGTTTAGACTAAGAAGGATGGAACATAGATATGTATGGTTGATTTATGGACAAATCATAGCAAAGCCCACAAACCCTTAGGGAAGGTTATTGTTAATTTTAGACCTGTGTTTGTGGATGATGACAGTTCTGCCTGCAGACATCTTCCTGCTAACTTCTAAAGTACTGAAATAAAAGTTTCACTGTTTGAATACAGAGGACTGATTTACTGAACTGGGTGGAGTGGGCAATGCTTGACACCAATACTTTTATTAAAAACAGGAATACAGTCAGTACACACGGGCACCGCCATTTTGACACGACAGACGTTTAGTGTCCGCACGTCATGGCACACTTGTGATGTCATGAGTGCACCATTTGCGCATTTGGGCATTGCAAGCACGACAGAAAAAGAACCCACTTTTTGTGGGTTCTTTTTCCGGCGGCAGGAAACCACATGGTTTATCTGCTGTGGCTTCCCACTGGTGGAAAAGGCAGTCTGTATCCCGCCATTGTTTTTTAAAGTAATATGTTTCTCTGTGTTGCAGGACCAGAGTCTATAGTTTCACATTTCTAACTGCTATGTGATACATTCACAATCCCTACACAGCCTCTACTTTTTCATCTTCATTTTAATTTTGACCACATTTAGAAAATTGTTGAATACCTATTCCATTTCTACTCAGACCAAAGGGTGGTAATATTAAATATAATTTTCGTCTGGAAGGAAGCAACAAATATGTTTAGCAATTTTCTTCTTATTACGAGAAAATCTTTGACAACCACAACTGTCACAGAGGATTCTAAAATTTGAGATTTATTCTGTGCAAACTCTTTTCGTGGCATTTTTATGTAGAAAACAGGATTTTCTGCACAGAAAACTCTGTAGAAAATGTTTATACACAGAAATAGTGCTTTCTATGCAGAAAGTGATGTTTCCTGTGCAGAAAACAACCACATGGAAATGTGTGTTGAATAAGTCCCATTGTACAAAGAACACTATATGTTTGCTTTCTAACCACAGGCTACTATTATTCCTAGTAATATTATTATTTGCTTTCTAACCACAGGCTACTATTATTCCTAGTGTATTAGTTTTTGGTTTGCAAAAGGATTTAAATTTTCCCTTTGCATAACAGCATCTGAGCTGACAAGTACTTGTGGGACACCCCAGCCTAGGTGAGTAGGAAAGCAATTGGCTTTACACAAAACAGCTTTTATTGTATCCATCTTTTATCAAATTTTGCCTAAATTTTTCAGGCATGGCTCAAGGTCTGAGTTGACCTTCCACTTACCAAAAGGACAGGTGGTTCCCACATGCTCTACCTTACAAGGTGGCTTAAGTAGGTACCTATACATTTACCATTTTCTAGCTATATGGTCTTCTTTATGTCAGCACAGTGTTTGATTTTCACTTATTTTATTCCTACAGTTCTTTGGACCACTGATGAAGACAATTGTCGAAACGCGTCTGGTCTTTTTTTGAATCTTTTGTACACTTTTATCTGTTTTGGGCATACTGTATATCCCTTTCCATCCAAGCCTCTGTCTGTGCACTCTGTAATTATAATAATATTGTGTGTACTCATTTCTATACAAGGTGTGAGACGCAGAGGAATTGTTATAGTTTTGTATTATTTTGGGAATTGCAGTTTTCAAGCCCAGTTCTGCCTATTATCTTACTAAGTGTGGCTTACAAGCCAGAATAAGCCTCACAGCAGGTTTTAGCTCTTATTTTAGTATTTAACATATTGTTCTAATAAAATTATAGTTTTTTTAGCTCCTCTTCTTATTGTACATAGATACATATTTCTCAATTGCAGTTAGCTTTGCCATATTTCTATAAAACTAGAATAATTGATGTGATCTATTTTTACAAATCAGGGGGGCACAAACAATTTTCAAATGTTATATTTCACAATTCTGTTGGGGGGAATAATTAAAATCCAAAAGAACAGACTTACTTTACTGTAGCAAAAATAACAGAGAGAGAAAAAGTATATGACACCTTAAAAACTAACAGATTTGTTACAGCATGAAGTAGAGTAAACATAAATGGTCTTTAACATGTCACAAGACTGCTTATTAACATCCAGGAAATTCAGGAAGCGTAGCAATATAATTCTATAGAAGATCCACAAAAAAATAACAGAAATCTTTGCTCCGAATGAGGCCAAAAAATCCAGCTCTCTCAGGAATGGGCCACTTGTTTCTTTCCAATGGCTTTTTCACAGTATATAATGATAGCACTATGATGCCATTTTAACTTTCCATCCTGTGGAATCCTGGGATTTATA